>NC_137808.1:3699561-3939561 GCF_963383645.1 Muscardinus avellanarius
ATCTCTCATGGAAGGATTCTCCATCTCTTTTTCTTAAACAACTCCATAAATATTTTATATCACAACTGGAGCTGTGGGATGGCCCTTGAAACTCTGAAACATTGGGTTGCCATTGGTCTAACCTGAGCAAATTCATGAGAGGGTAGATCACCATGAAATAATTCCACTGCAAGTTGTTCCTTGTCTAATTTTCATACCTAAAATGACATGTACATGGAGGATACTGCCAGATAACATAATGTGCTGCGTTGGTGTCTTAGATGACTCGCCTCTTGGCCCTTGTGTTTACTAAACACATTTCTATTATGGCAAGGGGATGGCTGCCAGTTCTGTTTCCTTTGAAAATGTCCAGTGGACTTGAGAGTCTTGCCAACTGTCCCGCTTTGGTTTTAGTAAGTTGCTTATCTGTTTATTTGGCGAGCTTATCTTTGACATTAGCAAACAACACAAGAAAGGAAACAAAAATAGAACTTTTCTCAGAGACTGTTCTTCTTCCGTTTTGATAAAAATTGACTAGTCTTTTTGGTTCACAGCGTTGTACGTACCCTAAAGATCTCAGATGGCCCCTCAACCCCCTCTTCCCACTCATCTTCACTGGAAACAGGTTCCATAATGCCAAAGTCTCTTATAAACAGATTAGTACTACATTCCCTCTGGAGGGCCCCAATTGGTTAAAATATGGAACCAATTCATTGAATCCATTTATTAAGATAGAAGGTCAAAATGTCTGAGTCACAAAACCCAATGTAAACCCTGCTCATTTAATTTAATTTTAAATGAAAATTATTTCTTTTAATATAAAAGAAATAGTCTCCCGTGGGTGACACATAAAGGCAGATTTAGAAATGTGGAAACCCAGCTTCCTGCGCTGTTCATTTTTATTATCAAAGAGCCGATCTTCTCTTATTTTGCTTTTGCTCCTCATTAGAGCTTCTGGTAACATTATCTGTATTTGTAGGTGCCAGAATCTGCTACAGCTCACCGCATGAAACAGTGCTTTTCATCTTTATTTAGAGAGTGAAGTGTGATCACGTGGATAAAAACAAGGGTCATCCATAACCTTTACTTAAACTAGCAATCTTTTTCTAATCTGCAGAAAACCTATTGCAAGAAGACAATCTACAAATCAAAGATGTATGAGTGGGCTGGGGTGGTGTGCATCTCTAATTCCCAGTACTTGGGAGGCTGAGACAAGAGAATCTCGGGTTCAAGGCCAGCCTCAACAACTTTAGCAACCTAGAAAGACCCTGTTCAAAATTAAAAAAAATAAAATAAAAAGGGTAGGGGTGTAGCTCAGAGGTAGAATGCCCCTGGGTTCAATCTCCAGTACCAAGCAAAGGAAAAAAAGCCTGACTGTATTAGTCCTTCTTCCCTTACTCTTACAAGTACCTGAGATAACTTATACAAAGAAAACATTTTTGGAGGGTCACAATTTTATCGAGGTCAGTCCATGAGCAGTGATTACAGGGAATGTGAGGTAACATGGCCTGGCAGCAAAACTGTTCATACTGTATCCAGGAAGCAAAAGAGAAAAAAGAGCAGGTGTCCTCTGAGACCCACCCACCGCCACTGAGGACCTTTCACGAGGCTCCGCCTCTTAAAGGTTCTACAACTTGTCAATTTCACCTTGAGCCATGGACCTCGACTTTAACCTATGGCTCACAGGGGATCTCCAGTTACAAATATAATAATAAGCATTGTAAGAAAGTAAAGGCAAACCAGGCTTTCCTATTTATTCAAAGGCAGAATATTATGTGTATTATAATAATCATGTGGACTCTTCCTAGGGAATCTTGTCTAGCTGGAATCCGACTGCACATTAACTACGTAAGTTTCAGCCTGAGAGTTCTGCTGGGGAGGGAGGTGATGCGTAAAGATAAGAAAACTTGAAAATAGGAAAGCAATAAAGAAGATGTATGAAACCAAAGGCTGTATCTTTTAAAACATCCTCGGTGTATAATTGTGGTTCTTATCTTGAAGATTATCAGATAACATCTTCATGATTAATGTGGATTAAAAATATAATGGGTAGCTTTTCTACCTAGGATAGTTACTGACAGCTCCGCCCAAGAGCTGCTATGAAGTCCAGTGTTGGTAGACCAGTTAGCAAATGTGAGCCCATGAGTTCAGTTCTGAAGTCTAGTTAAAGCGAATAACCATGCAGTGTGTACTACACTGTGGTTCTATGTTATTTTTATTTGTGTGTGTGTGTGTGTGTGTGTGTGTGTGTGTGTGTGTTACTGGGGATGGGACCCAGGGGCCCTTTACCTCCATGATACACCTCCAGACCTATTTTATATTTTATTTGGAAACAGGGTCTCACTAAGTTACTGAGAGCCTCACTAAGCAGCTGAGGCTGGCTTTGAACCTGCGATCCTCCCGTCTCAGCCTCCCAAGTACTGGGACTACAAGCATGCACCACCACGCCCGGCTCTGTTTTGTTTTTTAATTAATAAACTTTACTTTTTAAGAGCAGTTTTAGATTTACAGTAAAAACTAAGTGAAAAGTTTAGAGATGTCCTATATCCCCGCCCTTCACACACGTACAACCTCCCAACTATCAGCACGTATTACACAGTTCTGTTTTTTTAACGGATCAGTTTTATTCCCATGCACAACCTCCAAACT
Source organism: Muscardinus avellanarius (assembly GCF_963383645.1). NCBI lineage: Eukaryota > Metazoa > Chordata > Mammalia > Rodentia > Gliridae > Muscardinus > Muscardinus avellanarius. The sequence goes on from NC_137808.1 coordinate 3,702,190, forward strand.
ATCAACAACCCACAGAAGAGTAGTGCAGTTGTTAGAGTCAATGAACCATTGTCATAAAAGATTGGCGAGTTATCAGTGCCATGAAACATTGACAGGTTTTCATCACCCCAAATCCATAGTTTATGTTAGGGTTATTCTCAGCCTGACACACCCTATAGATATGAATGAATGTTTGACGACACGTATCTGCTATCGTAGTACCACTCAGAGTATTTTATCCTACAGAGTATTTTCACTGTCCTAAAAGCCTCCCATGATGCACTTGTTCATTCTTTCCTCCCCACAAGTGATCGCAACCACTAATCTCTCTTATTCTCTCAGTAGTTTTCTAGAAAGTCAAATAGTTGGAATATGGTTAGATTCATGCGTATGCAGCCTTTATTATCAGCTTTTTGTTAGCCTAGTAATATTTGAATGTCTTTGTATGCCTGAATTATTCATATTTTTTAGCAATGAATAATATTCCATCGTTCATGCATACCACATTTTATGTATCAACTCACATACTAAGTGATAATATATATATAATTCTTTTTTCAGTACTAGGGATGGAAGCCCGGGGTATTCTGCCTCCAAGCAACACCCTCAGCCCTGTTTTTTTAATTATTTATTTTGAAACAGGGTCTCACTAAGTTGCAGAGGGCCTCACTAAGTAGCTAAGGCTACTCCGAACTGTGAATGGGAGGTCTCAGCCTCTCGAATGCTGGGATTACAATTGTGCACCACCATGCCCAGCACTAAGTGATTTTTTTTTTCTAGTACTGGGGGTGGAATCCAGGGGCTTTCTACCTCTGGGCTATACTCCCAGACCTATTTTATATTTTATTTGGAAACAGGGTCTCACTAAGTTGCTGAGAGCCTCACTAAGTAGCTGACGCTAAGTAGCTTCAAACCTGCACGATCCTCCTGTCTCAGCCTCCCAAGCGCGGGGATTACAAGTGTGTGCCACTGCGCCTGGCCTAAGTGATATTTTGATTGCTTCCAAAAGTTTTAACAATTATGAAGTCAGCTTCTGGGCTCATTCTTGTTTAGGTTCAGGTGTGTTTTTAACTCTGCTAGGTGAATCATAAGGAGTGTGATTGCTATATCCCATATTAGTAATGTGTTTGGTTTTCTAAGAGCCTGCTGTCTTCCAAAATGTCTCTATCATTTGCCACTCTGACGAGCAGTAGCAAACGAGAGTCACTGTTATTTCATATCCTTGCCAGAACTTGGAATTGTCACTATTTTGGATTTTGGTCATCCTAAGGGAAGTGCATTTCACGTCATTGTTGTTTTAAGTTTGGGAACAGATGAAAAACTACAACATTCCATAGAAGAGAGTTTGAAAAATACTAAACTAGAGTCTGTATTATTTCTAGTGTTTACATTTTCATAATTCTAAGATATTGGATATGTAGAGGTGCTATAGTTGGAAAGAAATGTCCCCTAGGGCATAGTAATATTCAGTGTTGTTATATGGAGTCATGAGGGTTGTAATCCAGCAGTGGATAAATCCATGGCAATGAATTTACCTGGGTGGTACAGATAGGATGCGCTGGAGAAGGTGGTCCCTATGGGTACGGCCTTGGGGATTGCATGAGTGGTCCCTTTTCCCCCTGCTCTTGCTTAATGATCCAAGGAACACAGCCTATGTGCTTTCCCTTGCCTCCTGCTACCATGCCCTGAGATACATGGTCCCTGGTCTCACATGGACTGAATCTAAAGCTGTAAGAAAATTAAATCTTCTTTCCTCTAAGTGGTCAGTCTTTAGATTATAGCTGCAGGAATGCTGAACAGAACAAAAAAGAAGTCAGTTCTCTTAATACTTGCTTGTGTTATGGCCAGACCTAATAGAATACATCAATTCCCAAAACTAGAGCAACAAGATATGAACAGTTCAACCTTCAGAAATTTAGGTTTAAATTTGAGGGGCAAGCTCAAATTGCTAGTAAGAAAAGCATTCAGAGATTCATTCTCAGTCAGCCTTTGCTCTAGTTTGTTCTTTAATTTTTTTTCTTGTCTTTGCGGCACCCAAAAGAATTATTCTTATACATAAAGTAAAAAGTTCTGCTTGTTAGAAGCAGATAAAGGGATTATACACTTGTGTCACCAGCGTGTGAGTACCCAGACTTTGGGAATTGAACATATCTTTGCTCAAAGAAGTGAGCTCTGCTTTTCTACCCTCACTGTTATGTCCTCAAAAATCAAATTGTAAGACTTTAAAAAGTAAGGGTTGTGCAGTTCAGCATATTACTTATTCTTAGATAGTAGATTTTAATCAAACATACCTTTCTTTGATTTTAACAAGGAAATCACAAAAGCCCATTGAAAGGAAAGAATTATTCAATCTTTCACTATGACTAAAGTCATGAAGTCAGATAGTAATTAATAAACAGCCCTTAGGGGAAATTTTCCAATTTGCATTTATATTCTTTTTTCATAACTAACCATATAATAACTCAACGGTGAAAGAATGACATGTATCTCTGGTGAGTTACAAAACCTCAGACACGCAGTTTGAAAAAAAACAACTCAGTAATTCCAACATATCTTTAATTATGTATTGCTACGGTTTTTCTTTTTCTTTTTCTTTCTTTCTTTTCTTTTTTTTTTTTTGGTGGTACTGTGGTTCCTGGAAGCCCTTCTACCTCCGGGCTACACTCCCAGACCTACTTTTACATTTTTATTTGGAAACAGGGTCTCCTAAGCCAGCGCGCGCGGCTGGCTTCGAACCTGCGCGGTCCTCCTGTCTCCGCCTCCCAAGCGCGGGGATTACAAGCGTGCGCCACCACGCCCAGCTACGGTTTTTCTTTTAAATATTTAATTGGCATAGAGTGCGGTGCCATAGATGCCACCTCATTCTGTCTTCTGTACTGTCTTTTTCTTAAAATAAATATAATGTTTACCTTAAGGTGAAATGTCCCATCCAGAAAGAAATTCAAATGGGAATTCATAAGGCCTTGAAAACTAAACTATTGTGAATTCCTGCACTAGGATGCTGGAAGAGATTCAGAAAAATTTCATCAGATGCATCTAAAACACCTTTGAAAAACTCGTGTTTTCTCAGGGTGCACGTCTTAGAGTAATTGCTCTGATTCTGGTCTCTTTCTAGTTTACATCCCTGTTTTCGAAGTCATGGCCCACATCTTCATGTCAGCTCCCCACATCTTTGCGTATCTTGTTCTCCCTTTTTGCATCTGGACCTCTCATCGCCTTCTCCAGGTACTCTTTGTTATTGCTATGTCAAGCAACTCATCCTGTCTTTTTCTTTTTCTTTTCTTTTCTTTTCTTTTTTTCTCTTGTGGTACTGAAGATGGAACCCAGGGGCATTCTACTTTCTTTCAAACACTTTCTTAGAAGGTTAGAGTGGATGTTGAGGGGAGATTGCCTAGCTAAATTTATTTCCAAAATGTGTGCCTCTTTGGTGCTATTGTATGTGCATTTCAGTGTTTGAAACTACCAGAATTGCTAGGCAATTAAAGCTTCACACTCTAATGCTCATGGATGTATTTATTTTTCTCAAAGATATGTGTCCTTGTTGTTTATTCACATGTCTTTATATATAATTATTTTAGTTCACCGGTGATGATAATCTAATTGAGGATATGGGTCAGAAATGAGTTATGATTAAGACCAAAGTGCGCCGTGTAGAGAGACGTAACCACACTTGAATTTTTTTCTTGACTCGCTGGATATCTGTTCATTGTTCTTCTTCAATTTCTCTTGTGTCTTTCCCAAAGTAGGGGCTCAAATATTTAAACAGATAGTACGGAGCATTAAGTTTCTCATACAAGCAGATGGACCCATGAGACTCGCTTGCTCTCAATCTTCTAATCCTTAACTATTTTATACTCACAGTTCTAATTTTGCCTGTTTTCTGAATCATTCCAGGCTTAGAAGGCAAACCGTGAATGGTATCCCCCAAACCAGAGTTCGCATAGGATAGACTGACAAACATTGTCTGTTTCTAAGTGTGGTATTTATCATGATGGAAGGCTTTTAAAATCCACATTCCCAACTCTCTGGAGGCCAGAGGTGAATCTATAGAGCTCTTCCACTCCACCTTTTCTGAAACACTGGGTCCTGGGAAGGGACAGAGACAAAAATAGAATTAGATACGTCCTGGGATCTGAGTTTTATACCAGTGGAAACAATTATACACTAAAAACAAAAACACTAATTCAGTATTGCTCTCGACCTTCAAGAACTAATATTCAGATTTAGATTTAGTTTTGTAATATACAGGGAGCTTGTAATATGACCGGGGCAGAATAAGTCCCCGTTTGCACATGCAGAACACAGTTTTGAAGGAGAGAGAAGATCATAATGGGTTTTTTTTTTGTTCTCCCTGACTCATCTACTCTATAAAGAATATATTTTCTTTGGATCCACAGTAGACTTCCCAATTATTTCTAGGAATAATATTTTGTCATAATAATTAAAATCATCTCTCTTCATTCAAGTCTGAGTGCTAATGTATGGATACCAATACAAAATGAAATTTCAAGTCTTCTTATTTAAAAACAGAAAGCAAAAAGTGCTAAATATGTTAAAATCTAAATCTTCTTTCTCTCTTTTGTGTTATCTCATCTTGTCATGGTTATTCATTATTTAACATCTTTCTAAGTAAAGAAAAATTAAAAATTCAAATTATAAGCATGGCTTTTTTTTTTTAACCATTCTTCTAGTTCAATGCCAGTTTCAAATGTAAACGTAGAAGTAGTTAACCTGTAGGTGGAGTCAGAAAAATTACACCGTCCTATTTTCTAGTTCTTCTATGCATATTTATTTCATTCTTAAAATGAGAATGGAAACATTGCATAAAACCACCGCAGCTGACCCTCATTCACTTGATAGGCACACAGCCTGCTACCACTACAACTGGTTGAAGAGCAAGTAGGGGAAAAGGTATCTTTGTTGCCCTGTATTTCCCACACCTCCGGGGCATCCTTTCTCTATAAGTGGTTAGCTGATAACAAGGAAGTGAAGTAAAACACAGGTGACAAAATCCTAAACTGTGCACGCTTCTTAGATTGCAGTTGTCTTCTTTCTGCCTTTAAAAACCACACTCTGGCCGGGTGTGGTGGGCACGCTTGTAATCCCCGCGCTTGGGAGGCGGAGACAGGAGGATGGCGCAGGTTAGAAGCCAGCCGCGCAGGCGTAAGAGACCCTGTTTCCAAATAAAAATGTAAAAATAGGTCTGGGAGTGTAGCCCGGAGGTAGAAGGGCTTCCAGGAACCCCAGTACCACACACACACACACACAAAAAAAAAAAAAAAAAAAAAAAAAAACCACTCACCTCATTTTAGCAAAAAGTTTACTCTTTCTTTTTTTTTTTTCAAATTGGGTAAAAAGTTTATTATAAAGAGAAAACCTGGGTGGGTGAGGGAAAAGATGGTAAAAGCTTTCTTTTACTTATGTAGTATGTGTGTGTGTGTGTGTGTGTGTGTGTGTGTGTGTGTGTGTGTGATACTGGGAATGGAACCCAGAGAACTTCTACTTCTGAGCTACATTCCCAACTTTATTTTTATTCTTTATTTTGAAACAGAGTCTCACCGAGTTGCAAAGGGCCTCACTAAGTAGCTGAGGCTGTCCGCGAAGAACCGTGGCCCTCCTGTTACAGCCTCCCAAGTACTGGGATTACAAAGGTGCGCCACCACGCCCAGCTTACTTATGCATTTTTTAATGGCACGTTTGCGTTCCTGTGTCATGAAGTTCAGAGTGATAGAGACAGACATGCACATAGCACCGGGGGAGCCTCCACTCAGCTTTCCCCTCCCTCCCCATTTCTGTGCACAATATTGAGATTTGAACTTATAAATTTGCATATGCACATTGTGTTTATTGAAGTGTTTCCTAACCTTCACAAAATCTCATTCCCCCACCCACCTTTTTCCCTTAGGCCCCTCCATTGCTACACGGGGTTTCATCTTCTTTGTCTACAGTCCCTTTTATATATATATATATATATATTTTGTGTGTGTGTGTGTGGTACTGAGTGTAGAACCCAGGGGCTTTCTACCTCTGGGCTATACTCCCAGACCTATTTATACTTTATTTGGAAACAGGGTCTCACTAAGTTGCTGAGAGCCTCACTAAGTAGCTGAGGCTGGCTTCGAACCTGCGCCATCCTCCTGCCTCAGCCTCCCAAGCGCTGGGATTACAAGCGTGCGCTACCACGCCCGGCTTAGAGTCCCTTTTATATTTTAATTCTCCCTAGCTTACATATATGACTGAGTGAGCATAATAATCACTTAGCGTATTTCCTAGTTCCATCCATTTTCCTGAAAATGACATAATTTTCCTCTTCTTTATGACTGAGTAGAATTCTACTGTGTATATATCCCCTAGTTTTGTACTCGGTTCATCAATTGATGGACACCTAGCCTGGTTTTATAGTTGGGCTCTTGTGAATTGCAAAAACCCTAGTCTTTTAGAGCTGACAGTATTTCTACTTAATAAGTTATAAACAACATGCTTACCTTTGGCCTGCTTTTAGTCTCCTAGAAATTCCCCAGGGTGGTCCATTAAAACTCTCTACTTTTCTGTCATCAATACCTCTATATGTTAAGGTGTCATGGCAGATATGACTGTTGTGTTTAACTCCCTTGATCAAGTTCATCCTTCAATGTCCGATCAGATCCCACTCACAAAACACAAGTGCGGAGGTAGAATTTCTAGCAATTTCAAGATGGCGACATTTTCAGTCAAGTGCAAGGCCCTTCTGAGTGTGGCTCCCCAGTTTCCACATCCATGAAGTTTCCTTTGCCTCCATTTCATTCTTGTGTTTAGCTATTTTAATTCAAGAGAGGTCAAGGGGGTGAGAGAGAAGAAACGACTCAACCCTAACCTTAGGTCTCACATCAGGGTTTCTGAGTAATTTTGACACATGATTCCACTCTCAGAGATAATTTGATGTTCCACCCAATGCTATTTTTGGCAAAAAGCTGCCTTATCCTGGAAAGGGATAAATAAATAGCTAGAGCTGCTTGGAGAGCCCATGGTACAAAAACAGATGTTGTCTAAGTGGGGAGCTTAAAGAAATTATCACAGAAGGACATCAAGCAGTTTCTAAGTCATAAACTCAAATTTATATGATGTGTAAATAATTTAACTTTTCCCTTCTCTCTATTAAATTTCTTATATCCTTAAAAATAATAAATGATGCGCCATAAATCCAGAATCACAAAGCTCCCCCTGCCCTAGATGTGAGTTGTTTTCATTACAGAGACTTACCCATAAGTGAGGAAAAATGACAGGGAAGGTGTTAAAGCCAGGCATGTCTAGCCAGCTCACACCTGCTTACTTTGGGTGTCTTTGATCTGGGATTCTAGAGAGATAGCATCCAGGAGTGGATTCGTACCTTTTACACGTCATTAGGTAACATTTTCTCTGCCTGTCCAGCAAGACCAAAATTTACGATTCAGAAATTCTCTGTCTCACTGCTTCTCTTTCCCATCTGAGAGTTGTATTTTTATTTTCATTTTTTACTTCTGACCATTCAATTTCACTCAGGGAAGTACGTATGACAATGGGTCTTAATACTACATTTGTGGAGCACTCCATCTATATGCGGTCATTAATGGGACGAGATGTCAATATTAAAGTCAAATAGCATGCAAAACAACCAGTCTAATAAATTTGAGCGTTTTCTGTTCTTTGGAGATACCATGCTGAATGTTAGAGACTTTATCTTGCCTGTAAATTCAGAGCCGGCAAAACTCAGGTTCCTGGATGGATAATGGGTTAGATCTTAAATTTCAAACACTCAGGCAATTTTCACATGTTTCATTTCAGAGGAGGCTAGATTTTCTCAGCTTACCGAAAAAGATAAACTATTCTGAATAGTTTACTTCCTCCATCTCTAAGTGGAACGCAAGGTCAGAGAATTTTTAAAATCAAATTTTCATATAAGATATGTATTAAATGCAGTAAAATTTCTTCTTAGTTTTGGCATTGGTTCAGTAGCTGAAGATTCTTGATCCTGTTTCCTGCTTAACCTATTTTTAGTTGCTAGATAATTGTACAATATATTGAGACTGCCTTTTACTGCTTCAAAGACAGTGGTAGAAAACGTGTGTCATAGTTCAGAACTTGGTTATAAATGTTGAAATAGCGCTAGTGGGCACTGGACATTGAAAGGCAGAGGGTTATATACAAGGTGAAGGTACCATATTGTTGGAAAGGAATTAATATGAACCAACCTTAGGGGCGTCTTGAGCGCCTACTAATTGTCAGCACTGTGAAGGTGTGGTAAAGATAAAATGAAAATACATAGAAAATCGTCCTCACATTCTGTGTGCCCAGCACTGAGCTGTCCTCATGGACTAAACACCTACGTGTATAAATATACTTAACACTTATAACTCGCCTGTGAGATACATAGCGCTTGTATCTGTAATAAGTTTAGTGAATTTCTTAGGTGCACAAAGAAAGGACATTTTGTGATTGGACGTGATGAATTGCTTGATTCACACTTCTGTCCTTGACAGAACTGGAGAAATTAAAGTCTAAGTCAACAGTCATTTGGAAAGAGTAGTTCTCAATTGACTGCATCGGTAAGACATCTCCCGCAATAAGAGATGACGATAGGATATTTCACTTGTTGAAAAATTATAGGTGGAAGGTTAGAACAATGTAAAAAATTAGAATTCCAAATAATACAGAGTATTAATTACAAATAGGTCATGAATTGATGACCTATACAGGAAATTCTGTCTAATTTCAAGAGCAAAATTGTGTTTTCACAGATGTAGTGACATTTTAAATTAGCTTTCCCTTTCTTTTAAAGGTATTTTTAAAAGTAGGCAAATATGACATTTCAAAATAAGCTTCCGAAACATAAAACATTTAATCACATAGGTGAAAGCCCCCGAAAGACTTGTGAAAATAAATTGTGGCCGGGCGTGGTGGCGCACGCTTGTAATCCCCGCCCTTGGGAGGCTGAGACAGGAGGATCGCAGGTTTGCAGCCAGCCTTAGCTACTTAGAGAGACTTCTGAAATTTAGTAAGACTCTGTTTATAAAAAGAATAAAAAAAACAGAACTGGGAGTGTAGCTCAGACATAGAATGCCCCTGGGTTTCATCCCCAGTACCACACACACACACAAACACACACAAAATATTGCTTGATTGCTTAATAGACTATTGGGGATTGAACCCAGGGACATTTTACCTCCAAGATATACCCCTTGCCATGTTTTTATTTAAATAGTTTTGAAATGGGTCCCAAAAAGATAGATTAACTAATAGATGGAAAAAGTACATTATATCAAGTGCTATTAGCCAGTACAGAAAATAAAGGGGCATATATTTTCTCTCATATATGAAAGCTAAGGAGTAATTGGGATATGAGACGGACTTTAGATCATGGGAAAAAAAAAAAAGCCCAGTGGCCAGAAAGGTAGCCTAGGGGGTGGTGGGCAGGGGAGAGGGATAAATAATAAAGGAAACACTTCAACTGATATTATATACACATGTGAGAATACCCAAGACAATACCAATATTTTATGGGGAAGGGGGAAGGGGGCGGAGCCAGGGGAAGCCCACCACGTGCTTTGTGCATGTATGTCCTAATCATTACGAACTGCAGTATGATGTGAGACTGTAGCGTACCAATCAGAGCCAAAGAGTGTAAGTAAAACAAGACATCAGTGGTAGAATCTAGGTAGTAGGTGGGCAGCATTTTCAAAGAACGCCATTCAACTATGTTGGCTATTTAATCATTTTTCATTATACAATGTTTGAAGTACAAAGATGGCAGGGAGATGGAGACGCAGATAAATTAAAGATATCTGGCATTCGGGCCAGATGGATGTCACGTGTTGTTAGTTTAGTGACCTGAACATATTACTGTTTGCAACAGCCTGACTGATACTGATTGGCCTAGGCTAACTCCCTGCCACCCCAGAAAGCTGGGTGCTGTTCCAACTATACCCACTATTGTCCATTTTATTGCCAAAAATATATTTCCTCCTCTGCTTATAACAGATGTTGCCTGCCCCTAGCAGTAGTTCCCACTTATCTCTACACCCAGGAGACACAGGGTGTTGAGATTAGTGGTGTCCATTTGCAAGCCGAGGAGCTCCTAGCTCTTCAAGCCAGAGTTATGAAGGAAAAAATGACAGTCGTATAGGACTCCTACTTTCCTGTCTTGCCTTTTCCTCACCGAGTCAGGCAGCTTCAAGGCAGTAGAGAAGGTAGAATTAGTGTTTTTCTCCCTGAGCTGTGCAGTGCCTTTGCAAAGGTACCAACCCGTCAACGATTCTTGATCTTTCTGACTTTCCCTTTCGGCACTTGTTGTGTGTAGTTCAAGGTCTGAAATGAAAATGCAGTGATCTCTGACTCCCTAATGACCCCTTCCCAGCTTTTGTTAGTTCATAGAAATAAGTTCTGTCATTAAACAAATCACATCTTGCCGGCCAGACCAGGCAGACCTAAGGATAAATAGATCTATTTGTTTCCATGGGATGTCTTTTTGGTAGCACAAACTCTAAAATATATGCCTCAGAACATTTCCAGCACCTGAAAGCCAAACTGCCTTTTGCCGGTTCACAGCAATATTTTAGAGTCTTCATGACATATTTGTTCCACATTTGAGAGCTTTAACTTTACTAAAGAGAAACTACTTACCGAGAATATACTTTTACTTGGAGAAAAGCTTTCGAAAAGAAAGTACAAAGAGGAAATTAAAACCTAGAGTTTCCCTTGTTTTTTTGTGTTTGTTATTGAAATTTATAGTTTTAAATTTTTAGTCTTTAGCCAGGCGTGGTGGCGCAGGCTTGTCATCCCCGCGCTTGGGAGGCTGAGACAGGAGGATCGCGCAGGTTCGAAGCCAGCCTCAGCTGTTGAGTGAGGCTTTCGGCAACTTAGTGAGACCCTGTTTCCAAATAAAGTATAAAATAGGTCTGGGAGTGTAGCCGGGAGGTAGAAAGCCTCTGGGATTCACCCCCAGTACCACCAAAAAAAAAATAATAATTTTTTTTAGTCTTTGTTGACACACTCTAGTTACACATTAAAACAAGAAATAAAGTGATACACACACACACACACACACACACACACACCATCTTTTGGTACTTTTCTTTCTGCACAACACCCTCCTCTCTGTATATGCTGGTGCGATTGGTGGTGATACATTACATATGACATTATTGGGTCTGTTTTCTAACTCATATCTTCTCAAATCCCTGTCCATTATATCACTCATTTTTAATGAAATTTTCTCCCCCTTTTCTTTCTGTCTGTTCTTCACATATAAGAGAAACCATTTGGCTATTGATTTTCTGAGCCTGGCTGATCTCACTCAGCATGAGGTTTTCTGGTTCCTTCCATTTTTCTGTGAATGAAGTGTTTTTCATCTCCTTGGTGGGTAAAATTCTATACATTTTCTTTCTCTATTCATCCGTTGATAGATACCTAGGCTGGTTCCATAATTTGACAAGTATGAACATAAATATAACTATTCACGTGTTATAAGCATGAGCGTGCATGTGCCACTATAATCTGACTCTAATTTCTTTGGGGAGATACCAGGAGAGGTATAGCTGGGTTTTAGGGTGGTTTCATTTCTAGTCTTTGCGGAAAAACCATACTGATCTGTGAAGTTGTACTAATTTATAATCCCACCAACAGTGTTTCTTTTTCTGTATATCTTTGTCAGCATTTATTATTGTTTGAATTCTTCTTTTTTTTTTTTTTTTTTTGGTGGTACCGGGGATGGAACCCTTCTACCTCCGGGCTACGCTCCCAGACCTATTTTATATTTTATTTAGAAACAGGGTCTCTTAAGCCAGCGAGGCTGGCTTCGAACCTGTGCGATCCTCCTGTCTCCGCCTCCCAAGCGCGGGGATGACAAGCGTGCGCCACCACGCCCGGCCCAGTTATTCTTTTTAAAACTGGAATTTCTCCTGTGATTTTCTCACCCACTGTTGTATTTTGTAAGCAAATAAGTGGCCTGTTTTCCCAGGTTCATGTTAGAAAGGGATCATACTCTTCTTCTCATCCATATTTGACTTAGATGCTATTTAGATAAACTTTGAGCCTTATACTTAAAATCTGATCCCGGAACTAATGAAGAACTAGGAATTATTGCATTGGTATGCTGCATGTGGGAAAGACGTGACTACTGGGAAGCCAGGGACAGAATATTCTGAATTGAATGTTTGTCCTCCCTCAAATCCATATGTTGAAACCCTAATTCCTAGTGTACGGATACTGAAAGTTGGAAGATTTTGGGGGCACTTTGATTTGGTTACTTTGATATGGGTCTGAAGTAGTAGAGCTTTCTCTCTCCACCATGTGAGTATATAATCAGAAGATGGGCACCTGCAAACTAGGAAAGAAGAGAGCCCTGACCAGCTACCAAATCTGCTAGATTTTCTTGATACAACCCTGGGCTTATTATATCCTGTAGCTATAATAAACAAACAAACAAACAAACATTTATTTTATTTATTTATTTATTGGTGGTACTGGGGTGGAACCCAGAGGCTTTCTACCTCCCGGCTATACTCCCAGACCCATTTTATACTTTATTTGGAAACAGGGTCTCACTAAGTTGCCGAGAGCCTCACTAAGTAGCTGAGGCTGGCTTCGAACCTGCGTGATCCTCCTGTCTCCGCCTCCCAAGCGCAGGATTGCAAGTGTGCGCCACCACGCCCGGCTATAAATAAATATTTATTTTTAGGTGTGAATAAGCAGCACGTGATAATTTCGTTATAGGTACCTCAAATGAGCTATGATAACAAAGGCAGTGAAACTTACTTAGCAGAAGAATCATCTGGACAATTCATTAAAAATGTAAAGTTTCAGGTCCCAGAGCCCCATTGATTTTTGCTTCATTAGGGCTGAAATGGGTACTGAATTTGAATTTTTAATAAGTATCTCGGCTCATTTTGATGCCGGTGATGCCCAAGGCTCTATTTTGAGGAAAGCTACTCGGATTCAAAGCTGCTTGGAGACAAAAATTGAAATTGTTATGTTTTTGTGTTTTCCAATATATTTTGTATTCCATGGTTATTTCCAGCAACAATCTCAGGTTTTCTGTGCTAATTGTGTTCTGGTTGAATTAGATTACATTTGGAAAAATATCTGATTGACTACTCTCATCATTTTAGTTGTGTGACTCGCATCATTTGATAAGTTTATATATAAGAAGATATGATTTCATTATCAAGAGAAAACTGCTCAAGTCCTTCCAACACATGGTCAGTTTTTACCTTTCAGGACTGAGGGTATCAATTTGTGAAAACCAAAGTGTTAAAATTCTTGGCTTGCTGAGGCACCTCTGCATGGTACCTTTTTTCTTACGATTATTTAAAAAACAAAAAACAAAACAAAACATGGCCGGGTGTGGTGGCGCAGACTTGTAATCCCCGTGCTTGGGAGGCGGAGACAGGAGGATCGCGCAGGTTCAAAGCCAGCCGCGCTGGATGAAGAGACCCTGTTTCCAAATAAAAATATAAAATGAGTTTGGGAGTGTAACCCGGAGGTAGAAGGGTTTCCAGGAATCCCAGTACCACCAAAAAATAACATGGGAAAATCCCAGATTCATTTTTTGAAATATCAGTTTTGCTTGAAGGTTGAGAACTTATCTTTAGACTCAAACAAGCAGAACATAAGTATGATCAAATTTGAATATAACCTTGGTCTGACTCATGGTTGTACATGAGACTAACAAAGTCCTATGTACTCAGATACTTAGGGCTACACTTACTTATTTTGAGTGCCCACATTTTACCAGACAATGTGACCGATACTGTTGGCCCTCTCTCATTTTGTGTTCAGAACTCAGTGAGGTGGTATTTTGCAGATGGGAAAATGAGAGGCTTACAGATTAATACAGTGTTTTTGCAGTTGCATAGTAAAGCAAAGCTTGACCTGCAGCTTACACATGAGATTGGTAAAGTCTGGGCCTTAAAGTATGTAGTGAATATTGATCTAATCAGTAACCTTCAAGCTGTTAGCAGGCTTTGGTGGGTCTATTTAATACTTAGTGACCCATGACATTTCATTTTTGGAAAGCCTATGTGAAACTTATTTTTTTCATGGCCGGAACCTCAATCGATTCATTTCTTTATTTCAACATTAGCTGTGTGTGTGTGTGTGTGTGTGTGTGTGTGTGTGTGTGTGTGTGTGTGTGTAATAAAGAAAGAGAAAGGCATATTTCTTACCTGCCTTAAAATGTAATCACCTACTCTTTAAGAGTTAAGACAAATAGTGGTTATTCTATAGAGTTATCTTCTTTTGCAGAAACTAGAATATACAGTGGTTTCTGGTTCATAATCAATACATCTTATGTGCAAAGAGAATTCACTGGAACCCCATAGTGGAGGATATCAGTGTTAAAATGAATTTACTCTTGGCAGAAGAAGCTATGATATCTACTATCTGCATTTTTTATAGCTAATTCTTTTTGGATTCTTGGCTTTTAATTTAATCCTAAATCCTTGGAAATAAAGGACAAGTAGTTAGTTCTTCTCTGAATTGGCCTTATACTATAATTTTCCAAATGATACGTATGAGATCAGGGTAGGCAAAACCCTCCATTGTCTCTGAAAGGTGTTTTTAGTCTCAATTATCTCTGGGCAACAAAAACATCTCAATGTACTCTGAGTAAGCTTTATCATCCAATTGATTTCAGGTGCTCACAGAAACCCCAGGAGGTCTGTTATGATTATCATATTTTATAAATTCAGATGACTTAACAGGCTGCTTGGCTGAGAAGTGGTGACGGCAGCCCAGCTCAAGTCTGCTGATTCCAAGTGTGTTCCTCCTACATCATTCCTGGCTTTACTTTGCCTAGCAAAAGCTGACAAATGCTGTGAATGATAAATCTAATATTTCCAAGCCTACAGTTTATCAGATGGCTTGATAGGAGGAGCTTTCATTGATCTTTCAAATCCCCACCCATTTTGGCATTTATTCATGCCCCAGGGATCTCATGCTGAACTTATCTGTACAGAGGTCCTTGGACTGAAGCCAGCAGGTTGTGCCTGCCCCTCATGCTCTGGGGTATTTCTCTTACCTATTGGGTACGTCACTTCCTGGTCTCATCATACCCAGAATTGTCACTACTAAAAACCAGTTAAAAGCCGGGCATGGTGGCGCACGCTTGTAATTCCTGCGCTTGGGAGGCGGAGACAGGAGGATTGCGCAGGTTCGAAGCCAGCCTCGCTGGCTTAAGAGACCCTGTTTCCAAGTAAAAATATAAAATAGGTCTGGTAGCCCAGAGGTAGAAGGGCTTCCAGGAACCCCAGTACCACCAAAAAAAAAAAAAAAGCCAAAAAACAAACAAAAAAAACCCCATAAATAATCCTGCCACAAAATTTATTTTAGTTTTGATCAGAAGATGTCCAGAAACTAAAATGACTTACCCTAAAGATACAAATCACTCCTGCCTGCCTTTCTTCCTTCATTCCTTTCTCCCTTAATTCCTTTTATCATCCTTCCTTAAATGAACACTGAACAATGTTTCCCATCCGTCCATAAATGAACCTAATTTTGCCAACAATGAATAAACATCTTAAATGTGCCAGGCAGTGTGATAAGCATTGCAGATAAAAGGGGGAAGTGACATAGTCTTTGCTTAGGAATCTGACCAGGAAGGGAAACATGTCTACAACCATCACACTTTAAGAGTCTCCTTAGAAGAGCTCTTTGTTAACTTTGAGAGATAGAAATACAAAGATTAAAAATAATGAGCCGGGCGTGGTGGCGCACGCTTGTAACCTCCTGACTTGGGAGACTGAGACAGGAGGATCTCACAGGTTCGAAGCCAACCTCAGCTACTTAGTGAGGCTCTCAGCAACTTAGTGAGAACCTGTTTCCAAATAAAAATATGAAATAGGTCTGGGAGTATAGCCCAGAGGTAGAAGGCAGCTGAATTCACAAAAATAAAACAAAGCAAAGACTCTTTTCTCTCCTCTGACAAAAATGGAAAGTAGAATTCTTTAACATTTTACCCAAGTGTTTTGAAAAAAAAATTCAATAGGGAATTAATTCGTTTGGGGAGCTAGGGGAAATTTGGTGGTTATGAGTAGAGAACTAGGCCAGATGGATAGTAGAAAAGGGGAAAATAAATAATTTAACATATAACAACTTACAAATTACAGCCACAGATCATTTTATCTAGCCATACACTCTATGCAAAAAAGAGTACTGAACATATCACAGTAGAGAGGACATCCAAAATACAACAGACAGATGTCTGTGTGAGAACTTATAATTGAGTATATAACATACATATAGTATTACAAGTCTGTATCATAGTAGCTAACCATACAGCCTTTATATAAAATAGATCTGAAAAGTGTTATGCTACATAGGTAATATGGCATACACAAAAATATAGTGATATGTGTGTGAGAAAATATTTAATCTAATACATATCATATAACAAATACCTATTTAACATTATACTGAGAAACTTTACTTATGTAAAAGACTAAGTTAAGATCTTTTGAAGTAATCCTCACTTGTTTCAGTTACTTTGATTTATTCTCGTTTTTATTTTCATACAATTCTCTATCTTTGCAATTCTCTTAGGTTATGAAAAGCTCAAGAATTCAAGATAGTTCAATTGTATTTAAAAATAAGGAAGACCTTATAATGATCTTACTTCTAGTGGTCTATAAAAGTAGTATTTATTGGAGGTAATGTGCCATTTCTCCATATTGTAATGTTTCAATTATCATTTATACACATATTCCCTTGTACGTCACCCCTTTCTTTATTTGGGAGCCCCTGTGTTTAGGAATACCATTTGTTTCACCTCCAAGTATGTCACCCTCTGCTGTTTACCCACTGATTCTTCTGCTTTCTTGAGTTGCTTAGAATATAGGTTGACCCTTAAAAACTGACAGAGGAGGAGAAAAGACTAGGCAGAATAATAGCTATCAAAACACAGTTGGAGAAGAAGGGTAAGATATGTTTTTCTGTAACCGTAGGGTGACTATAGTTCACCTACTTATTTTCTTTTATCCTTTTATTCTTTTATTACCTCTCCTTTTCTTTCCCTTTCCCTTTTTAATTTTATGTTGTAGTTGTTGTTTGCAATGCTAGAGAATTGAGTCCAGGATTGTTCTAACTCTACCACTGAGCTATATTCCCAATCTTTTTCCAAAAATTTATTTTGAGACAGGGTCTTACTAAATTACCCAGGCTGGCCTCAAACTTGTGATCCTCCTGTTTCAAACTTCTACATGACTGGGATTATAGGTTTGCACCACTGGGCCCAGAAAATATTAAATATTTTGAATATAGAAAAATATTAGAAGTAGGGGAAATGCTCCCATGAGCCTATCCTGGTTTAAAATATTACTATCGTGATATAAAATTTTCATATTTTGAGGAAATGAAAGTATTTTTGTATATGAAGGAAAGTAGTTCAGATTATTTTTATTTCTATTATATACTATACTGAAGTGAGATGTTTACTTCTTATATTGGTTTAGATTTTACTCCATCTGGGCATTTCAAAGACAAAAGTTCGCTACCAATTTTATTATGTTTGAAAATTGCTCAAAATGAATGACCCAGTAGGCTCATTGTACAGTCTGAGCATAGGCGTTCAGTATAAAACACGAGAGAAGTCCAGTACACGTGGTATCAGCTTTAATGGTACGGTTCTCCCTGCCATTATGAAGATTTATTTATTTATTTATTTATTTATTTATTTATTTAGTGATACTGTGCCGGTATTGGGAAATGGCTTTGGTACTAATTTCAAGATGTATTGGAAAATAGCTTTTGTATTAATATCAAATCTTAAAAGTAGTCAGAGTCTGGGTGCTAGCGCAGGCACTCACTCAGGCAGGGAGGGGAAACAGGTGTTATAATGCCATGTTCAGTACACAAAAGAGTTGTAGCCCAGGGCCTTAATATTTTAAAGGCAAGTTTACATAATAAATAACTTTCTAGCAGATAGGCTAAAACTCCCCAAGGATACTGGAGAATGGTACAGGCCTTCCTCAAAGAAGGCAGATACCACGTGACCTTTGACTTTGTTAACCAAGTAACAAAGGCTTGTCCTTGCACCAGAGTTGAGGGTGGGCCCCCACCTGCTGGAAGAAGGCTTTGGTCAAGCAGGATGGGAAACAATAAATTCTCATAATCATATCAAAAGGCTTCTACCAGAGATAAGGGGCAGATCCACGCCTACTCAGGTCAGGAAGACTATTGGTTAAACAAAAATGGAAGATAATAAATCTTTATATATAAACAGTGTTCTGTATCTAAAAACTTCAGTGTCTTACCTTCACGGCACTCCACTATCTCTCTGTCTCTGTCTCTCTCTCTGATGTAGTGCTTTAATAATTTCTGTCGTTTCTTTCTACCTTTGTGATAATAAAAAATATGTGTAATAGTATAAATATAACATGGTTAACCTGGACACCCTCTATTGGGAAGGGGGAAGGGAAATGGAGGGGGAAGGGCATGAAGCACAATGTAAATGTACACCACTCTCAATATATTCCACTTATAAAAAATGAAAAAAAGATAAATAAAATAAAATTGCTTAAGTTTGCAGCAGTATAGTTCTGGCTACTTTTTCTAAAAATTAGCTAAGAATAAGAACCCGCAGCTCCATCTCACACCATTACAATACTTGGGATGTAATCCAGAAGAATTGACCTTGGAGCTATACCCCCAGCTCTATTTTATTCTTTTATTTTGAAATTGTACCAGTATTGGGAATGGCCTAGGAAGATTTGAGAAAGCTCTGATTATTAATATATTTCAAAAATAATTGTGTCAAAATGGCGGCAGACCTGGACAGAGAAAGGCTTGGCTTTGGTCAGGAAGAAAACAGCTATTGAAACTTAGATTGACTTAGCTACATGTAATTAGCAAGTCAATAGGAGAGGAGAACTAGGCCTTTCTCTGCTAAAGACAGATCTACATGATTGGATAAGCTAGCTAAGATGGTAGGAGGGGTCGACCTTCATGAAAGGAGACACCTTGCCACACCTTGCTAGGGGAGGTACCTCACAGGGACGTTCACTATGACATCAGAATTACGTAAACAAGATGAGGTCATGGGTATAAAAGTCCAGTCCAGGTGCGATCCCTTTGGTGTACTCATTGAGTCACCCCTCCATGCCAGTCTAGTATGGAGCTGTACCTATCCTCTGTATTTCTATCTTTTAATAAACTTCTTCAGCAACTGTCCAAGCTATGCATATTTATTCTTAACTTAGGACAAGAATCCACGGTTGTTCTGTTTGTGTGATTGTGTTTGGGGAATTACTTCACACACACACATGGAACACATTTCACCGTAACAAAATAGGGTTTCAGTGAGTTGTAGAGGGCCTCACTAAGTTGTGGCTGGCTACTCGCCTGGGATCTTCCTGTCTTAGCCTCCTAAAGTACTGAGATTACAAGTATGCACTACCATATCAGGCCTAAGTTTTCTCTCTTTTTTTTTTTTTTAAGAAAAATCAGCAATGTTTTTATGAATCATCCAGGTCGACACATGTAGAGTGACTTCCGTGCAACCCTCAACCCTGTTTCAATATATAGAAGGTTGGGTTTCACCTTGGTGGTAGAATCTCCCCAGTACCACCTAAACAGACTCCAAAACTACTGAAAACAATATCTTAGTTTAGGCACAGCTGGCAAAGAGTAAATAAAAGTAGATATTGGAAATGTATTCTCTAAATAATTCGTGTTGCATACAGCCTGCACGATCACTGTTCCCTCACCTTATACAAAACTTGGTGTTAATTTCCTTATATTTTTGCCAATCCAATAGGATAAAACATGTTAGCTTTTAAATTTTACAGTTTCCTGATTACTCCTGAGATGAATGGTCTTTGCATATTTATTAAACAGGCAAGATTTTTCAGCTTGAAAATGGTCATTGATTGTATGCTCGCTTTTGTATTACATTATTAGTTGTTTTCAAATTAATTTAATCTTTTAGATATAAAAGACATCAATTGTTCCTCTGTGATATGGATTACGAATATCTTCTCTCAGCCTGATGCTTGTTTTGGGTTTCAATAAGTGCTGTCCTTTTTTATTTTATTTATTTTATTTTTTGCACAGGGAAATATTTAGTGTATGTAGATGAACTCATCTTTCTTTTACTTTGTATTCATGCTTTTTGGGCAGCTTTAGGAAAGTTGTTCCCTGGAGTGTCATCATCAGCATATTTTTCTGTATTTTGTCTTAAATTTTCTTGAAGATTTTAAAAATATCACAGCGTCTGATCCATCTGGTGTTAATTTCTGTTCTCTTCCCGCTTCAATCTTCCATTTTGTTTTTTGGCTTCTTCTCCAACACTTTACCATTTCTCTCTCAACTTGAGAGTCAACAGCCTTCAAAACCTCCTGCCATTCTATTAAGATACTTGTCAAATAATGGAATTCTGTCATTTTTATTTATTTATTTTTATTTTATTTATTTATTTTATTTTTATTTACTTTTTTATGGTACTAGGGTTCCTGGAAGCCCTTCTACCTCCAGCTACACTCCCACAGGCCACACTCCCAGACCTATTTTTATACATTTTTTTTTTTTTTTGGTGGTACTGGGGTTCCTGGAAGCCCTTCTACCTCCGGGCTACACTCTCAGACCTATTTTTACATTTTTATTTGGAAACAGGGTCTCCTAAACCAGCGCGTGCGGCTGGCTTTGAACCTACGCGATCCTCCTGTCTCTGCCTCCCAAGTGCGGGGATGACAAGCGTGCGCCACCGGTTTATTTACATTTTGGAATTTTTTTTTTTCTACAATGATGTTCCTTATGACTCCTGTTTGAAATCGACGAATGTTCTTCCCTGTATTCGTAGCGCTAACTTCTTGACATTGTCGGGTTTGTCTCTGCACAGAATCGACATGTGGAAGACGGCCAATTTCATGCAAAGTTAATATTGAAGCAATTTCTCCTTGCCTTTCTATCATTAGACAAGAATACCTTAGTTAGTATTCCTTCATAGGCAGAGGAATAAATGGAAGCCTGTACATTTATTCTCTTGCCGCATAGGAAGCTTAACTTTCCCAAATTGATTCTCACAACAGTCTTCTCAAATTCCTATCACCATTCCCATTGTTTGGCACATATTCTAAGCCCACTTCCCCAGGAATTCACTGTTATCTTTTTCCCTTTTTGTTCCACTCAAGAAAGTGAACCCATGAGGAAGAACAGCACAAAATGCAGTGGAATCATTTGAAAAGCGTTAAAAAAAAAGAGGAGACACCTATTCTACT
Source organism: Muscardinus avellanarius (assembly GCF_963383645.1). Lineage (NCBI taxonomy): Eukaryota > Metazoa > Chordata > Mammalia > Rodentia > Gliridae > Muscardinus > Muscardinus avellanarius. Next base: position 3,723,390 of record NC_137808.1, read on the forward strand.
TACCATGGATGAGATCTGACATTTTTGACAATGCATAGCACTTAAAATCAAAATTCAAAAGGAAACTTATTTTCCCCAAATTATACAAAAATACGCATTTCAAAGACTAAAATATAATGAGCAACAAAAAGGGCTCTTATCCTTAGAAGGTGATTCAATAGAATCAAATGTCTGATGAATCCGTTTGGTAAATGGTTACTCGGTAAATTCACTGGATGAGAGATTCTTTGAAGAAGGGTCGTTCTGTTCGTTGGCATTTTTGCAGATTGATTTTGGGTCATTGCTTCCTCGATGTGGGTGATACGGTGTGGGGGTCAGGTTTTCTCTAAGTGGGGGTCGTGTCTTGTTCTTCTCAGTCTCCACGAAGAAGCTTTACTCTCTACTTCACGAGCCTTTTCTTTGCTCAACACACTTGAGTTTGCATTTCTTGTCTAATGCTATTTTAGATAGGATTGAACAATTTGTATTTCAAAAATATTCTTTGTTATTGTCTGCAAATTGAACAAATCATTGTAATTCCACAGTCTTGCAGTGAAAGGCAGTTAGAGATATTACTCTAGTTAAGGTCATTTTATAGTAATACCCAATCAGGAACTTAGAAACTTTCTCCGAGAAAAGATACAGTGCTTCTCTTTAGATTTCCCTAAAGTATTCTTGCTTTTTAAACAAAACAAAATTTATTGTTAAATAATTTTCAATTTGTAGCCAAACTCAAGGTTTTCTTGTCTGTTTTCTTAAATTGCTATCAAAGTTTAAAGTCTCCTTTTTCCTGCCCTTGAGAATTCATTTGATGTAGAATTAAATCTGTTTTGATCCACTTCCTCCTGTTATCACTTATCTGATTAAGACTGTCGGCAGACATAAGTTTATGTGTGATTCAGTGTAAAATAGTATCGACAGTTCACAAGACATAAAACAATTATATTCATATATAAAATATTGGGACATTAGGGTTTTAAAGAATCTTTGAAGATTGTCTTCCCAAAATGTTTTCTGCATAAATATTAATTATGTGTCCAAGTTATATTATTTCCTGATAGATGGTCAAGATGACCTTACCTCACTTAATTCTAGCATCCCAAAACAAAAGCAATATATTTTAGATGGCTCACATGGGGAAGACATGAGGAATCCAGGCCTGCTTTGAATTCTCTTTTCAATACTACTGACTACCATCGACTGATTCTACTAAGACTCTTCTTCGGCATCTTAATTTCTTTATATTTACAAATGAAAAACGATCAAACACACCTAGATCACTGCCATGACAAGTACACCAGAGAAGATGCAAATGGTATGGGTGTTAATTAGCAACCAAGAGGTTTTAGTTCCTACTGTTATGTCTTGCCAACTTCAGTTAGTGAGATGCAAAAAAAAAAAATCAACGTATATAGGAGACAGCAAGTTCAGATGACGTGCTTTCCACTAAAAACAGTGCAAGAGTGGAGGGGTCAGAGAGTATGGGTGTTAATAGGCACACAACAAAAGAGAGACTTATAAGTAGGATGAGGAACAAATGTAAAAATGATTGCATTAGACAATCAAGGGATGAGCTGGGCGTGGTGGCGCACGCTTGTCATCCCACTCCTTGGGAGGCTGAGACGGGAGTATTGCAGGTTTGCAGCCAGCCTCAGCTACTTAGTGAGGATTAGTGGGGGTGTAAATTGGAAGTAGAAAGCCCCTGGGTTCAATATCCAGTTCTGCAAAAGAGAGAGAGAGAGAGAGAGAGAGAGAGAGAGAGAGAGAGAGAGAGAGAGAGAGAGAGAGAGAGAGAGAGAGAGAGAGAGCACAATAAAAAAGGGACACAAGGCTCGATAGACAAGAAAAGGCTTTATTTGGAGTAAAACCTGGGAGGAAGAAATGACCAGGCGAGGAGCCACCAGAGTAACAAAAGTCCCTTCCTTACAGACTAGAGTCTTTTTATGGGTGTTAGAAGGGAGAGAGGAGGAGCAAAGCAGTCATGTATTTCTCCAGTTGATGAGCTTGACACTGGGCCATAATAGGTAAATTTATGGGGCTAGGGACAGGGGAATTGTTGGAGGATTTTTTTTTTCCTAATCCCGGATTCCTTTGTTCCTGGTCAGAGCTCACAACATTTACTTAGGTCACGTGAATTCAGAGGCATTTGTTTTATGTTTTCAAGTTTCATGAGCACTCTCTGTTTAATATGCCAATTTTGTGGTACCTTATGGACAATATATGTGGGCACTATGAAGTCTGGACTTCATCGCCAGGACTGGCTGGAGGAGGTGGAGAACTAAAAAACTCACAACAGTGACAAGAAAGTAATCCTAACCATCCCATGCTCCCAGTATCGTAAATCTCCCTGTCTGCCCCCCTGTCAAGACCACCAATGGGGAAAAGCCAAGACCGTGCAAACATCCCTCCCTCCTAATGCCCTTTACAAAGCCCCTAGTCTGTAAGGTAAGGGCTTCTGACTTTCCTGGACTCTTTCTTCTTGGTGAGGTTCTTCCTCCCAGATTTGTCTCCAAATAAATCTGTTCCTGCTGTTGAGCTGTGCACGCTCTATCCCGATGTTTACCGGTGTATGATATTTACCAACATACGGTGTGCTGGCCGAAAAATGAACTCCGGGACAAAAGTGGTAGCCAGAACTCTTGTGTTAACTGATCCAGAGAGGTTTTAGGCCATCAGCTAGCCCCGCCAAAGTGCTCCCAGGTTCACTCTGCTTTGGGGTGCATGTAACTTTCCTACTCCAACCCACGCATCTGTGCACCCTTTCCCTCCAACCCTCCCCATCCCATTCCTTGCTGCACCCAGACCCAACCCTCTTTCCTGCTTTGGCCTTCCCTCAGCCCTGCAGTAGGCTTCAGAGGCTGGCCAGTTCAGCTGACTCACTGAATCCTCCACTGTCCCTGCAAATCTGCTCTCTGTCTCTCTCCTCCTTGGTCTCCCTAGCTTTCAATGGCTCCAGCTGCCAAGCTCCTAGGGGTTCTGACAGGTCCTGTAGCTCCTGATTTCCTGCCCCTACCATGTAGCACCTGTCCAGGATGCCCAAGCCCCACCTCAGCCTGGGGGCTGGGACTTTCTAAGGCCATCTGATTGACAGAGTTGAGTGACAGAGGGGCTTACCTATACCACCCAACCTAAGCCCATGGGTGTAGTAAACCCGTAACGATAATGATATGTTAAAAGCATTATAATTAGGTAGGCATCAATTAAGATTGGTTTGGGTCATGCATCCAAAAGTTCTGGATAAAAAGAAAGTTTTAATTCTTAGAAAAGAACGTTTTAAATGCATCGGGGCAGGTTTAGAGAAGGGTCTATCTGTTCATAAGAGATTTGGACATCAAAAAGTTTTGTGGGGAAAAAAATCGTAAGTTTTGTAGGTTTGTCTACTTGGGGAAAAGCTTGAGGCGCTCCTAAAAGGTGTTTTAGCTTCATGCTTAATGTGTTTCCGTGCTTTTTATCCTCCTGCCTAGGATGGAAAGTCATGTAGAAATTTCTAGCAGTTTGCCCCTGACTTAGAGCTCATGCATATTTAACTGCCTAACAACCCGCCAGGCTCAGGCGTCTTCTCCACATGCTCAGCATTACCAGCCGCCTTCAGTTCCTCAAGTTTGCCCGACTGTTTTGCAACACGGATACCTTTGCACCCACAGCACCTTTCCTTCCCTGTTCATTGGTTATGCATTTTCTACCTATTTTTTTTTTTTACCTTAAAAGTCTCTTCTTCATGAAGGCTAGCCCTAGAATGCTTGACCCTTCCTGTCAACTCGTCTTATCATTTATTGCTGCATTCGCTATAACTTATTATCCATACTTTCGGTCTGTTCTAACTCATTAGTTTGTTAAATAGCAAAACAATTACGATGGCCCAGATACTTTTGAGGGGACTAATGGTGCTATTAATAATTATGCCAGGAAAATAGACTTCAGTCAAAACAAACCGGTGATATGGTCAGGAGAGTTGTAATAATATTCTGGTGCGAAAGTGGTTTTGTTCACATGTGTTTTTTCTTTTCTCTTCAAGGAGAGACAGAATAATTATAGTAGAGTTTAAAACTTTACCAAGAAGAAAAAGTGCTCTTAGCATCAGAGCTGCACTGAAAAGCTTCAAGGCTTCAGTTCTATTTTAGGGTTCATGGGCTTTAGGGAAAATAAGGACATTAAAATAAAATCTCTGTGCCCAGTGTCCCTCTTCACAGAAATGCAGGTCTGTAGCCTGGCATGGCTAGATACAAATCATTACTTTACTTATTGTTTGGGCTCACAATTGTATAGGTGTTGTTATCAGCTCTGATTTTTATTTTTTTTTACGAAACCTTCCTATGTTGTTGCCCAATTTTGGAGGTTGAAAGATTACGCAGGAAGCCATAAATTAAGCCAGAGAAGAAATAGCTAAGTAAATAAAAAATACACGGACTATAGTTTGGATCTGGAATAGGTCTCAGAGGCCACGTGTTAAAGGCGTATTCCTCACCTTGGCTATTGGAACATGGCAGAAATTCTAGGAGGCTCTAACCAGTCATGGACTGAAATCTCCCAAACTGTGAGCCAAAAGAAACCTTTTCTTTTTATAATTATCTCAGGTGTTTGTTGCAGTAATGGAAAGCTAGCTAACACAACATGCCTGATGGTTTTGCCGATACGCCCTTGGTTTTCTTGATGAGAAAGTGCATTTTCCCAGGGAAGGTTCTCTTTGTTTCTTTCACTAGCGATCCCAGCACTTAGCAATACATCTTCCAATAGTGATTGTAATATCTTCTTATGAGTTTAAAGTGTATTAAAATGTCATATCTTTAAGTTCTTGAGATTTGAACCTCATACAGCCTGTTGATCTCTGAATATTTTTGGTTATAACTCATGGTAGAAAATTGCTGGGCATTGTGGCACATGTCTGTACTCTCGGTACTTGGAAGGCTTAGACAAGAGGTTGGAAGAGTTTAGGCCAGACTCAGCAAATTAGTGAAACCTTGTTTCAAAATCTAAATAAATAAATAAATGCTAGGGTATAGTTTAGTGGTAGGTTCAATCTCTAGTATTCCCAATCCAAAATATATTACACTCATATATGTATATATATAGAGAGACATATATATGTATATATGCAATTATTTAAAGTGCATACACACACAGAAGTATACAAATTGGAATGATTTGGCCACAAATTTACTCTATATGAAGGATCTCAAAGGGAGGGATATAAGCTTTTATTAGAGCTTTTAAATGTGAAGTTATGGAGGAATATCCTAATGGGCAACACACAATTGTTGAAAGGTTTGAGTTGGGACAATTATACATCACCGTCCAATACAGGAATTGATGAGATTTCTGGGGGTGGCCGTAGAGAAAGGTAGGGACAGAGACATGACAGCCAAACGTAGGGAATGTGTGCCTAAGGTGGGAGTACACAGAGTAAGGGTGTGGGAGAGAGGCCAAGATGCAAAAAGACATCTTTGGAAGGTGAAAGAAGGCAAAGAAAAAAATTGGACCACGTGGGAAACTGTTAGAGGGAAGGGGAAATTGAGAAATGGGCAGTGTCCGACGTTTGTTCATCAATACTCACTGAGCATGCACACTCCATGAAGGTAGAGTATTTGTTTTGTTCACTGCTTAATCGTTGAAAGAAAGTACATAACACAAGTACAAACTCCCTCTCTTGTCTCTGCACATCTCTTTCTTATAGATGCAAAATTTTAGTGTTTCTCTCTTCTCTTCTCTCTCTCTCTCTCTCTCTCTCTCTCTCTCTCTCTCTCTCTCTCTCTCTCTCTCCTTTCTCTTTCTTTTTTTAATGAAAAAAATTGAGTTCCATCTTCAATTTGATACCATCCTAGATTCTTAGATGCTTAGGACATTGGAGTGAATAAAAAATGTCACTGCCTTTAAGGTCTTTTCCATCGAGTGGAAAATGAAAATGTCAAGGAGGGTACGCAAGTTGTTAAGCTACAGTTCGTTGGCTTTCTCCTTTTCTCTGTTACCTGGGTTGGATGTTTGAAAATCATGTTTCTGCCTTTCTATCTAGCTCCCTGCTCCCTGTTAGGCCATGGCTTTTGGGGGTGTTAGAAGGATACCCATGGCTGTAAGAGAAAGGAGGGACTTTTTCCTTTATTGTCTGCTTCCCAACAAGGACTAGGCTCTTGTTAACCTCACTTTTCTGCTCCATATTATCCAAACCTCATTTCCTCATTCTTGTAGTGGTGAGCCCATTCTTATAGAAACATGAAAGTCCAGTTCACATATATGTATGTATGTATATGTGTGTCTATATTTATTAATTTTTTCTATGTGTGGTACCAGGGATTGAACTCAGGGGCACTCTACCTCCAAGCTACACCCTCCGCTCTTTTTTTTTTTTTTTTTCCAAAACAGGGTCGCACTGGGTCGCTAAGAGTCTCACAACTTTGCTGAGACTGTCCTCAGACCTGTGATCTTCCTGTCTCATCCCACCTCACATCTTTTGAATCCTCGCAGGTGCAGCCCTACTGTGCGCCTCTCAGATTAGCCACTCTCTGGTCCTCGGGATCTCTGGTTGCAACCCAATGGGGCGCATCCTCTTTGCTCTGAGAAACTAGTTTATGCTGGTGGTGTCCACACACTAAGAATCTAAGCATTGCCATTTCCAGCCTCCTCCCTTTCTTTCTCTAGTTCTCTGGGTGGTAGTTACTTCCTATACTTGTGACCTGCATCATATTTTGGTGCTGTCTTTTTACTGTTTTGCTTATCTAGTGAATAAGTGCGTTTTTGTATATAATTCTGCATGAAGAATTATCTGCATTAAAATAACCAGAGTGCTGCCTGTATCTTGATGGAACTGTAACTACAGATGTTGGTGGTAGACACCAGGGGCCGTGCTCATGTTTGTCAGGCTCACTATAAAGTATTTTATGATGGGAAACTACATTGCACCAGAAGACGTATATAAAAAAAAAAGAAATTGGTAACAGAAGTGGTCTCAGGAGATAAGAGAGTCACAGATTGGTTTAAAAAAAAAAAAAAAAGAGGCTTCTGGAGAACCAGGAAGTTAAACATGTCCAAGGCCAAAAGTTAAATTTATACAAAAGAAAAGGGCAGCGAGTTTTTAATTTCTGTATGTGTCTCTTTAATTCATGTTTCTCAGAAGGCAACGTTACTGTTTCCTGCTACAGAGGCTATACTGAAAAGCAAATTAATCAATTCTGCAACAGTCAGTTTGGCACCGTTGTATTATTAGCAATAAGTAATACATATCAGATGATTTTTTTGACTAATGAATAGCCAGTACAATTTCTCCTGCCTAAGTAGAACCTAATTATTTGGTTTAATTAGAATGTAACAATTGTTTCATTTGTGTGATATTATTTATGGCACTATTTCCTGCATCATAAATTGTAGAGTCATTATTTTAGAATAAGAATTGTATAATTATTTACATAATTGCATGTAACAGGACATGATCTGACATAGGTCATGATTAGGGGAAATTTGAATTTATCTTTAAAAAAAATCTCTCCTTACTTATCAACTTTCCCTATAAGAGTTTCTCTATCTTCTCAATTATACAGAAAGAAAATACATGGTTTTATTGTGTAAATTTTACTCTCACTATAGTTTCAGCTACTTATCTTTTTTTTTGTGTGTATACTGTGGATTGAACCTATATAAAAACTTCAACATATATTTTTATTACAGGATACAATTCCATCTCTAACCTTATTTCCTCAAAAGGGACATTATTTGGTAGTCTAAGCTAGATTTGGCCAAGTATAAGGCTCCTCTGTATCCACTGCAACTGAATATAAGAGAAAGTACCAACTGGATAAAGTGATCTTTAAATTACTTAGTTGAGTACAAAAGCAAAATCCAATAATCTTTGAAGAAATTGAATAAAACCAGCAGGCAAAAACAAAAGTTTACATCTGGCACCCAACCAAAAGTTTCCCAGCTGTGTAGAAAGGTAGGGAAATATTATTGGTACCTAGAAAAATAAAGGCAATCAATAGAAATAGATCCCTAATAGAGATCGTGGGATCACTCGGCACGCTCCTCAGAGAATTTATCATAAACATCACCACAAATGAAAGGGAAAGCATGAACTGAACATAAAGAAGATTTTTTCAAAAAGAATATAAATAAATATTCTATAGGTAAAGTATATATTTGTAATGTAAACGGAATGAGAAAACAGACTAAATACTGCAGATGAAACAGTAAGTGGAATAACGACATGGCAACGTTGACTATGAAACGCTGAGAAACAGCAGTGGTGATGAGCTGTGGCCAACATCAAGTGATACAACAGACACGAAATTGGAGTCACAGGAATAGAGATTGAGGAGTGTCAGAAAAGATGTATCTTAAGAAATAATGGCTAACATTTTCCAAATTTGATAATGACTATAATAAACTAAAAGGCCCAAAAAGCTCAGTCAGCAAACTTCAGGGAAAAACAGAAAGAAAAGCTCAAACCAAAGTACTGAAAACTAGTGGTAAACAGAAAAACTTAGAAGTCCATGGAAAAGAACACCTTATGTACAGAGGAGTAAATGTAAAACTAACAATGGACTTCTAATCTGAATCTATGTACTGTAAGAAGATATGTCTGCATATCATATATATAGTATATATCCTATGTATATATACTATATATAATAATATATCTACATATAGTATATATAGTATATATATAATATAGTATATATATAATATAGTGATATATATACATACATATATATATATTTTGTTGTTGTGGTGGTGGTGGTGGTGGTGGTACTGGGGGTGGAACCCAGGGGCTTTTCTACCTCCGGACTATATTCCCAGACTTATTTTATACTTTATTTGGAAATAGGGTCTCACTAAGTTGCTGAGAGCCTCACTAAGTAGCTGAGGCTGGTTTCAAACCTGTGCCATCCTCCTGTCTCAGCCTCCCAAGCGCTGAGATCACGAGTGTGCACCGCCACCAAAATACTGAATTGAAAACAAAGCAAACAATTTATAAATCTTTATTCATGGCCGGGGATGTATCTATTTAGAACACTTGTTTACCATCCATGAAGCCCTAAGTTCAATCCTGAGCACCTCAACCCACCACCTTCCCCTTCACCCCCCCCCAACAAAAAAGAACTCCAGTTTACACAAACCCAAAATAAAGTCTTTTCTAAACAAAGAAAATTTGAGTGAATTCGTTGTCATAGGAATTTATTGTATTATAAGAAATACTAAAGAAAATTGCCAAATCAGAAAAATAAACAGGATGAAATTTTAAAAGTCCACAAAGCATTAAAAAGCTCTCAGAATAGTAAATATATGAGTAAATACAAATAACATTTTCTCTCATTTTAAGTCTGTTTAAATAATGTTGCACTTAAAGAATTATTAGAAATTAATTTATTATAATATCTGGAGCATTAAAATTAATTTTGTGAGTTAAAATAAATGACAGTGGCCCAAGAGAAATGAAGCATCGTTTTGTAAATATTTTATAAACTTACACGAAGATATAAGCAATACATGGGTATTGTCTACAATAAATTGATATATACTATAACTCCCAACAGATACACACACATAAATATAATTGATAAGACAATTATGAAGATAAATATAATCATAAAATGATAATTAGAATACTTTTGAAAATAATTTTTATGTTTTATTTATATTATTATTATTATTATTATTATTTGGGGGGGGTGGTACTGGGGTTCCTGGAAGCCCTTCTGCTTCTGGGCTACACTCCCAGACCTATTTTATATTTTTATTTGGAAACAGGGTCTCTTAAGCCAGCATGGCTGGCTTCGAACCTGCACGATCCTCCTGTTTCCACCTCCCAAGCGTGGGGATGACAAGCGTGCGCCACCACAGCCCGCGAAAATAATATTTTCAGACTAAGAAAAAACAGAGCAAGTTGGTACTGTTAAACCAAATTATATCAACAAGCTGGGGATAGTGGCACATGGCTGTAATCCTAGTACTTGGAAGTTTGAGAAGGAAGACTGTAGACTTGAGACCAGCCTCATCAACTTAGCAAGACCGTATTTCAAAATAAAAAAATAAAATAAAATAGGGCTAGGGGGGTGTAGTATGGAGGTAGAATGCCCCTGAGCATTTAATCCCCAGTACTTACACGCACACACACACACACACACACACACACACACACACACACACACTATATGAATTGAATTGATTTGAAATGATTTATAAGGTATATTATAAATCAAAAATTGTATATTTTTAAATGTTATGTAGTAAGGTATATTATATATAAGAAGGACCAAAATAAAAACCATATATGCTGATTTTTACAAAAAGAAGTATAAAAAGGTTCAATTATTTCATCCTTCTAAACTAAGTGAAATTGAACTTTTGGCATTACATGGGTATTGGATGAAGGATATAGGGATGATATACAAATCCCCCATTTCTGTAGTTATGATTTTTATGATATAAGTGTTTAATATGCTCAAAAACAAAATTAATTTATAATTGAAAAAGTTGCTATGATTATAGGAAGTAAACTAATAGACCTCCTGCTGGAATTTCAGAATTACTGGCTAAATCTGTCAGAATCATGAATATTAAATTTGGAATCTGCTTTTATAAGAATATTTCTCTTAGAAAATGCCTATATTAAAGTATCTTAAATATAGTAGATAAATATAAATAAAAATACATTATCTATGCATAGAGAATAATTGGTGGTGAGAATAAAGGCAGTTTATGTTAAATGTTTTTCTTTGTACTGTCCACATCTCTATTATAATTGTCTGTTAGTTTCATTAATACATTTTTAACAAACTTTGTCTTTATGGAACAAGAAGACATGAACTAACTACTCTGTCCCTTGGTCATAAATGTACACAAGTGTGAGGCCATACAATCTTGATTCATTTATTCCTACCTAGTGTTGTTTGAAATAGAACTCACGGCTTCCTCTGCAAGGGCAAGCCTTTCCAACATCCCTCACGGTCAACTTTTTTTCTTCATTCTCACCCTCTCATTAGGGCACATCTCAAGCACCCTCACTGGTTGATTAGAACTTTCTCAACCACATATCTGTAATTATGAACATTATCATTGAAATCATTATCTGTATTTCTCTGACTTTCATTACTGTAATGAAATGCTTGAGGCAGACCCACTTTATAAATAGAAGAGGTCTATTAATTAAACGATTTTGGAGCCTAAGAGTCCAAATGGCGTGGCGTGGTGTGGGTTCTGGCAAGTCCCTGTCCCCCTTAGCTATCTCACTTCATGGTAGTTGACAATGGCAAGAGGAAGAGATCATATCTCAAAACAGAGGGTTATAGAGGTGTATGAGTCAGGCTCCAGTTTTCATGCCAAGTAATTTTAGGAAATACTCACTCCAGGAGACCCCTATTCTCCTCTGAGGACAGCATCCCAATAATCTAAAGACCTCCCACTGGACCACGCCTCTTACAGGTTCTAGCAGCTCTCTGATCACCACACTGGAGACCAGGCTTCCAACACATGAAATGCTGAAGCACGTACTTCGGTCACGCCAAAACCATAGTACTATCTGACATTATATTTTGTCCATATATTAGATTTTTTTACCTAATAGGATTTATAATATCTTGTTTATTATCACATCCCGTGTTCTTGACAGTGCAAGTTACAGAGTAGACAAACAGTATATACTTTATATACTTGTTGAAGAACTGAGTTGAAATGAACTCAGTAAATGAATTAACTCCCCTAAAATGGTACTTTGGTAAACTCTCAGCCTGTATCTCTCATCCACCCACCTAATCTATGTACAGAAGTGTTTAGATTACCTCAGTGTGCAACTTCACAGATTGACAAATGTTACCTTAATCACTTGACTCTCTCCTATAATAGTGAGGGCTTCACATAGGTGTTTTTTTTTTTTTTTAGATGACCCTTAACAACCCAGGCAGACACATGCATTATATTCTTTTATCCCCGGGGAAAAATGGGGCATTTTATAGTTTATAAAGCTACTGGATTTAAACTTGTGAATAAGACATAAAAGACTATGTAGGAGAGTTTGTAAACCAAGCCAAACTAATGAAACGTATTTTGTGTCATCATAAGAGAGTTTTCATAAACTCCGTTCACCAGAAGGAAAATATGCCCTAAGGCATCCAATTTTCCACTTCAGGTCCCCTAACCAAAGTGTTTGGAACTGATAGCTTATAGTCTATTAGGCATAGCATAAATTAATAAACTCACACAAACACACCATCTTGGGATAAATTTTATTTACTAGCATTTCAGGGTCAGACAAGTGTTTGTGAGAAAACTTTCTGATTCCTCTCTCTCCTTTGGTATTTTTATATACCTGCTTACTTTTGTAGTCTTTGAAGAATGCTAATGCATTTTTTATTGAAGAAATGGGTGTGGAATACCTGTTTTGAGCTGAAAAATTTCCCAGGTGTGGAGGAATACTGCAGACTATACTGGAAAAGAACATTAAAACCTTTTGTTTATAAACTTACATCCTAATGGGTAGAGTGAGACAATTTTTAAAATAATGAAACATGAAGCCAAGTTGGCAGATACAAAGTGTCAGGAGGAGGAATAAGTCCAGTGGTCTTGGGTGAAAACGTGCCGACATATTCAAACCAAGAGCCATTTGGCGAGGATAATGGCACCAGGGAATTGGAGATAGTGGTGAACCACAGAAGTTTTGGAAGCCAACTCATAAAAACCTTGTGGCTACTACAAGATGCTGTAAGCACATGGGCATCCTGCCTCTGAGCTACGCCCCAATCTCTATTTTATTTTTTATCTTGAAACAGAGTCTTGCTAGGGTGATGAGACTGTCACTACTTGCTGAGGCTGTCCTCAAACCTGCAAACCTCTGGTCTCAGTTCCCCAAATACTAGGATTACAGATATGTGCCATGATACAGACAACACTTAGGTTTTGAATGAAGAAAAATAGAGAAATTGAAAGATTCAACGAAATGGAATATTTTGGCTAATAGAACCAGATGGGGAAGGAGCCATTTTCTTTGTTGGGAGATTTCTGGCAGGATGTTGTTTTGGTGGAAAATGGGTATCAGGAGTTTGATTTTGGACATAGAGCTTTTTTTTTTTTTTTTTTTTTTTTTTGAGCCAAGGGTGTTCTAACTCTGAACTACATCTCTAACCCTTTTCATTTCGAAACAGTCTCACTGAGATCTTGAGTTGGCCTCGAACTCCTAATCCTTCTATCTCAGCCTCTGAATTACTGGGTTTACAGACAAGCACCAGAACACCTGTTTTAACTTTTTAAGAAGCCAGTAAATAGCTGTATGATTTGAAACTAAGAGAAGGGATCTGAAAGTCATCAGCTAGACATGGTTCTGGTTGCTGTGAGGCTGCCTGCCGTGAGGAGAACTGGCAGCTCTGCCCAATGTTCCTGAGCAAAGACAGGACTACACCCCTCAATCTCTTTCAACATTTAGCTCCCAGTTCTTATGTGTTAGGATTTCTAATAATCTTCAAGAACATTTTAAATGCAAAGAATCGTTTATTTCAGTTCACAAGAGGGAAGAGAGATCTAATACTGGAGAGTAAGTTTCTCCCTTTTTCCAACCAGGTCTGGCCTTAGTTTACCCCCGGCTTCAATATTGTTGTTCCCATGGAGTTGCTGGGTTTTCTTGTTATGTGACAGGCAGCCAATCATCAAGTCAAAAGCCACTATAATTGTGCAATGACAATATAGTTCTGAGAGTCGTCTTTTTTAAGAGTAAGGTTTGTGCTGAGTCGCTGTTTAGTCCTGTGCCTTTATCTTCAAAGGCTTAGTAGAATATGTCCTGCTTCACTTTCAAGACATTAAAAACAGCCTTGTTTCTGCCCTTAAGGTTCTTCAAAGGGTGAGACTTTACAAAAAGCAATAGTTGAATAATAACGCTTCTTAGGACAAAATATTTTAGAGATGGGAGAATGAGCGCAGGATATGATAATTCTGGTGTGTATAGAGCAAGTGTGTCCATATCGTTTGTTGTCCAATTCCAGACACTTTTGATGGGGATTGAGCCTGTATCGATTGTTAGTAAGAGCTGTATTAATTGCTAATATGAACAAGTTTTCATACTTAGGCAAAACAATAAAATCCTTTTCTCTGTCTCTAAACTGTTAGCCAAAGTCTGCAGCCAAGGTTGACCTTGGTCAGCTAAAAGTTGGCTTTTAGCCCAGCTGAACAATGAGTGTTAAAACACAGACCCCCTACACTTAGAAAAAGAATTACATAGACTCTCACAACAGTTTAAATTAATGTTAAAGGGAAAAAATCAAGCTATATTTACCATATATACATATATATATATATATATTTTTTTTAGTACTGGGGATGAAACCCAGAAGCATTCTACCTTCTGGCTACACCTGCACCCTAATTTTTTAGTCTTTATTTTAAAATAGGGTCTCACTTGAGTTGCAATGGTCCTCACTTAGTAGTAGCTGAGGCTGTCTGCAAACCCAGATCCTTGTCTCAGCCTCCCAAATGCTGGGATTACAAGCATGCACCACCACGCCCAGCTTAACCCAGTATGAATGACTACTTACACAAAACAGTTATAGCCCCAAACCTCTATGCTTTAAAAGATGATATTCCTGTGTCTTTCTTTTCTGTATTATAAAACATATTTTCAAGTAACTTCTAGCAGAAGATACAGGGAAAAGCTGAGAACTCACCAAGGACAATACATGAGCCGTGGCAGTACCATTTTGTCCCACCATGCCCAACTGCCACAGACTCAAAGGAAAATAACCAACAATTAAAACAAAGTAAGTGGCTACAGCTCACTGGAATTGTAAGCCCTCAGTTTTTCCTGTGCAAACACAGGCTACAACTTGCAGCAGTGGTGGCCAAGCTCACCACATCCTCCAGAAATCCAGAGCAGCGCACAACACCGTAAGTGAACCCACCATCCCTGTGGGAGAATGTGCAGCTGTGATAAACTTGCTGGGTCTGAGACTTTGCAGTTCAACCCAGCAAAAGTGGGGGCAGAGTCTGCCGTTAGACATAGCAGAGGCTCAAAGAGACTCAAGCTCTGTATCGGTGGAAAGTGCGGAGGGAGACCCATGGTTAACACTCGATCCAAGTAGTAGGATCTCCTAGATCACCACAGACCACCCAGTTGTGAATGGAGAGAAGTCAAAACAACCCTGACCTAGCTGTGGAGAAGAGAGACTCTTCCATATACACTGGGTTTGGTTCCAGAGGCACCTGTCACCTATGCAGGTCCTTGTAGGGCTCCAGGATGGGAAATAAATGGCAGGAAAATCTCTTAAGAATGGAGTTGACATTTACAGATCTATTTTCTGCTTAGTCATGGTCACCTGATTTCCGAGATGGCTGCGCTTATACCGGTAAGACCAATTTCAGTAACTTAGTGAAACCCTTTATCAAAAATAAGTTAGTAAAGTAGGGTTGAGAGTGAAGCTCAGTGGTAGAATGCCCTGGATTCAGCTCCTCATACGACATACAAATAAAATCAAATTATACATTCCTTTTGATAGATACATTGTAAGTGAATAATTTATTAGTTTGATACATTGATATAATTAATAAAATTGATTAAAATTGATTTCTACAAAAGCAGCTATATTTTCCTGATTCTTGAAACTTCCAAAATTTAAATTATAGACCAAAAGAAGGAATTTTTAACAGGAGTGCTTCTCTTTTTATTTTTATTTTTTATTTTTATTTTCCAGTACCGGGGACAGAACCCAGCGACATTCTACCTTTGAGCTACACCCCTAGCCCGATTTTTTAAAAATTCTTTATATTTAAACAGGGTCTCACTAAGTTGCAAAGGGCCTCATAAAGTAGCTGAGACTGTCTGTGAACCACAATCCTCCTGTCTTAGCCTCCCAAATGCTGGGATTATAAGGGTGCGCCACCATGCCCAGCAGTGCCCCCCCTTTTTTAAATAAAGAACAAAAATGTAAGTTGTAAGACACTAAAAATGAGTGTTAGGTTGCTGAATTAGACAGTGGTACTTTACACAAATATTTATTGTCCTCGCTTCCTTTTTCATAACATTGGTGGGATCGCGCTTCTCTGCCTCATAAAGTTCAGGCATTGTCTTAAGATTCTTTGGACATTGAAATGTGAGCCGGGGTGATGGCCATGCAGGTTAAAGATGGAAATTTAAAAAGTCAGTGCACATTTTTCCACGGTGCCTTTTTCTTTCTTCCTTCACAGGTTACTTGTGATGTCCCAAAGGGCAGTTGTCTTCATAGTATAGATCCTAAAATTAGAATAACAAGGATAGAGAAATGCCTTGGCCATCCAAAATAGAAAGAAAGAAAAAATAGAAAGCAGGAAACCCCTGATACTTGGCGGTTGAGCGAAAGCACAGCATACCCCAGCCTATCTCCGGGGAGACAATTATCTAGCTGGAGAAGACAGAGAGATGAGTTCTTTTAAAATTTGTCAGGATCAATAAGAAATATTATCTTCATAAGGGCTAGGGTTCCACAGGTTTTTGTATATGCTAAAGCTTATTGTATTGAAGACTTTAAATATGTGGCTTCCCGTATCTCAAAATTAAGCCAAAAGGCATACATACAAAAAGATAACAACCAACCAGGGAGACGCCCTCAGACCCCAGGCAGGGGGATGGGCTGGAGCTTTACCAAAGGCAGCCCCGCAGTAGCTCTCAGCAGTACCCAGGCTGACTGCATGGTCTTGGAAGGCAATAATTGCCCAGGCCAACTGCAACCTGAGCCTGTCCCTGAGTGGGTCTGAGAAGGCAGCCAAGAGTCAAAGCAGCCCCATGTTAAAGATAACCGCTCCAAACAGGATCAGCTTGATGTGAGGATGTGCCTCGATAACAACAGAGTGTAGAAGAAAGACCCACGTATGAGGTCAATAGAACACTCGACAATAAATTTTTAAGTAATTTACTGGGGTAGGTAAGGTATTAAGGAGGCCAAAAGGAGATACATAGTTTATAAATGTGTTTATACATTATATATATATAAATATACTTCTTTTATACTTTAATATATTACCTGATTGCATTACTTAATGAGTCAAGGAAGACATACATATATATATATATATATATATATATATATATACACACACACATATACATATATATACATATATGTGTGTCTTTAACATATATAGTACATGTGCTATATATGTAAGTATTATACACATTATCAGATAACATACATAAAATGTGTGTTAATGTATATATATTATTATACTTACATACATAGCATGTATTATGTAAAGTTAATGTATATAAATAGTATTATACTTATATGAAATTTAAAATTGACTATTTTTTTTTGGTATTGGAGATTGAACCCAGGGTCATTTTACCTCTGAGCTACACTCTTGGCCCTTATAATTTTTATTTATTTATTTATTTATTTTGCGGGTCTGGGGATGGAACCCAGGTGCATTTGACCTCCAAGCTACAGCCCCTGCCCTATATTTTATTATTTATTTTGAAACTGGGTCTCACTGAGTTGTAGAGGGCCTCACTAAGTAGCTGAGGCTGTCGGCGAACCGCGATCCTCCAGGTCTCAGCCTCCCGAATGCTGGGATGACGAGCGTGCGCCACCACGCCTGGCTTTTTTTTTTTTTTTTTTTTAAACTGTTTCTCACTAAGTGTCTCCCTATGTTGTTGAGGCTGGCCTCCGGCCTTCAGTTCTCTTGTCTCAGCCTCCTAAGCACTGGAATTACGGGCAAATTTGACAATATTGTCACACCTGTATAAATTATTTTAGATTAATAGGACCCATGGTATTATTTTCATTTTATCTATGAAGACAATGAAATTGAAAAATTACCTGAAATTGCCATGGGCCACATAGTACAGAGTTGATCGTAAGAGTAATCAAACCTCATAAACTCTTTCTCTTCCAGCCAAAATTAAAGTTTATCAAAATGAATTTTATACATGCTCTTTTTTCTTCCTGGGTAAAGAAACAAAAACATAGGCTTCTTGTGTTCTAAGGCTGGAAAATAATTTAGAGATCCCTTAAGTCAACTATTCTTTATAATTGGAGACACCAATGTACAGCATTGTTGAAACCTTGTTTTTAAGCTCGTTGAATCAGAGCAAAAACCCATCAGTGAAGATTCTCTAACAGTTTGGCTTACTTCTTTCTGAAAAATACCGAATAGATAACTCCACAGGGACTTGCAAATTCCTGATTGGAACTCTTCTGTCTTACCCATTCTCTCTCAAGTCTGCTTCATCAAAGAGAAGAGTAGAAAGTTTTTGCAGCCCTACAAATAAAGGGAAATACCTTTTAATAATGTTTTGCAGACCTATCGTACTTATGAGTGTAAGAAATGAATTAATGTAGATTACCTAACTTGAGATTTCTACCATGAGCCTCCCAGTGAAACAAACACCATGTAATGTATATTTTACATTTTTAAAAATACATACAAACACATATCAGTAGCCTTTAGGAATTCCTGGAAGCTGGGCATGGTGGTGCATGCTTATAATCTTGGTACTTGGGAGGCTGGAATAAGAGAATTGCAGGTTTGATAACAGCCTCAGTAAGAAGTGAGACTCTCATAAAATTAGCAAGACCCTGTTTCAAAGTTAAAAAAAAAAATAGGGCTGGGGGTGTAGCTCAGAGGTAGAATGCCCCAGGGTTCCATCATCAATCAGTATATAAAAAAGCTTCTCGAATTAAAAAAAAAAAAAGGAAGGTTTCCTCTATGGATTGGCATAGCTCATAGGCTGCTTGTCTGATTTTGTGTTATTTCTTTTCAACATGGGTTTTCAAACACTCATCATTTAAACCTTTGGATGGTACAAACTAATCAATAACATAGTGCTTTGAGCCAGAAAGTTCCTGCAGGGAATCAGCACGGGCCCTTTAAGCAAGAGTGCTAGAGGTTCACCCAAGAATAGCACAACTTGCCAGGATTATGTTGCGCTTAATCGGAAAACACTTAGCGTGTGGTGTGCAGAAGTCTCTGTCTTCAAGTGGAGGTCAATTCTCTGCAATCAAAGCTAAGTCAAACAGTGAGAGCGGAAGGAGAGTTTCTGCCTCAAGTTCCATGAAAATCATTTTTATCCCAGTGGAGTTTAAGAAGAATGGCTTCATGGGAAGTTGATTGCTGGTGGCCCCGAGATGAGTTTCCTCTGTGGACTATGGGAAACCGGCTCAGAAAAGTGAAAGCTTACCTTGCCTTTTCAAGACGAGATCTAGGAAGAAAGATAAGAATCAAAGAAATGAAGCTGAGTAACCAAAAGTAAAAAATACTCTCAAGTCTTGTACTCCAATGTGATTGATATATGACTACAATGCACCAATTAAAAAATGAATTAAAAAAATAAAATATTTCCATATAGTGCCATTAAAAAAAAAAAAAACAGAACAAAAAACAATGTCAAGCCAGGCATGTTGGCGCATCCTTGTAATCCCAGTAGGTGGAAGGCTGAGACAGAGGATCACAGGTTTGAAGCCAGCCTCAGCAACTTGGTGAGACTATTTCAAAACAAAACCAAAAAATAAAAATAAAATAGGGCTGAGTGTATAGCTCAGAGGAGGAATGCCTTTGGGTTTAGTGTTTTCTCTCTCTCTCTCTCGCTCTCTCGCTCACACACACACACACACACACACACACACACACACACACACACAATTAATCACAGGTATATCAGAAAATGGGGAGCAGGTCAAAGACTTTAAGGAAACTGTGGTTCACACCTGTAATCTAGTGCTTGAAAGCCGGAGACAGGAAGATTGCAGTTCAAGGTCAACTTCAGCAACTTAGTGAGACCCAGTTTCAAAATAAGAAGGGCCAGAGTTCTAGCTCAATCTTCAGTACTCTCCCACACACCCCACCAAATTAAAAAAAAATTCTGAAAAGAAACTGATCCAGTGTTAAAATATGCTATGGATGGTGACATTAGAATTGAATATTTTCTTTCTTCAGGAAACTACCTTTATTTTCTCAGTTTTCTGTAATGCAAATGAATATTTTAACAAATATGAAAAAATACAATAAAATTTATCAAATGAAAATAATTAAAATATTCTTTGCAGATATAAGATTGAAATTGGAAATCTCAATAACATGTCAGTTTCTTTCAGCAATTATACCTTGTGAGCCAAAAGTTAGTATATGTAGATTAAAATGCAAACATACACACTTTTTTCTGTAATTTGTCAAGGTATTTATTTGAAAGGCTTTCAGATAGTTAAAAATTGAATGCTATTTTACTTTCAGTGAATTAAAGGAAATTATATAGAACGATGACATCCATGCTAAAAATTTTGATTCAAATAATAGCAATATATATTTTGTGTTCATTTATCTCAGTGATCTTAATGTATTTGAAGTTTATGGTCTAATAATACTGAAGATATGTGGTAGACATTAATAAATAGTGCATGAGGGTACTAATATTCAGAAGACCAGAGGAAGTTGAGGATCTTCCTGTCAAGATAAAATGCTGTATATTTGAAAATGTTTCTAATGGGTAAATGAATAATTTTTAGAAATATATTACCATCTGGTATAGTGGCACATGCTTGTAATCCTGGTACTTGGGAGGCTGAGGCAGGAAGATCACAGATTCAAGACCAGCCTCAGCATCTTAGCAAGTAAGCAACTTAGATCCTGTTTTAAATTAAAATATGAAAAAAGACTGGGGGTGTAGCTCAGAGATAGACTATCCGTGGATTCAATCCCTAGTACTATAAAAAACAAAATGAAAAAACCCACAGAAGTTTTATCATTGTTTTCTCAAAGACACTTATTTTTTAAAAGCTAAGAAATTATTATCTAAGAGAAAATTCATAGTTTAGGACAGAATTTAAAGATTATTAGATACCTAAACTTACAAAACATATTGTTGTAGTTTATACATACAAAATGACTAATAAGTAGAATGGATATAGGGCTTTTTCACACTTCTCCATTTTTGCAATTCAGCTTCTAACACACAGCGACTACTATTATTTTTTTCCTTTGATTTAACAAGATTTTATTGGTTTTATTCACGATTTTAAATTCATGAGTATGCTTTTCTTTATCCAAGGCCTTAGCCACCAACCTTCCTCACAAAGAAGTTTCTTAAGTCAACATGAAGTATCTTGATCTTTCAGTACCTTAGGGGAATTGAATACTCGATTCATCTACTCGAATACAAAAACTGAATGCTTTGATTTCAAAAATTGAATGCTTTTATTCAAAAACTGAATGCTTTTATTAGATTCTAGACTGTTTTGTTGTTCAGACTTTGTAATTCTGCCAACACCTTGGCAGTTATTAAAGCCACATGGTCACATGATGTGCTTTAAGAATGGATTATAAAACTAGGGAATATATACAGTGGAATTTTACTCAGCCATAAGGAAGAACAAAATTCCATTATTTACTGGGAAATGGATGAATCTGGAGAACATTCTGCTAGGTGAGATTAGTCAGCCACAAAAGGTAAGAAATCAGTTTCTCCCGCTAATATGTAGAAGCTAGGGAGAAAAGGGTCACAGGAGAAACGCTAGACGAATGAGGAGAAACCATAGATGGTCAAATTAGGTGGTCATAGGAGGGGGGAAGAGGAAATTCTCCAGTGTGCATGATGTACATTCACGAACATAGCAAAGTCAATCACTAAGCCAAAGAGGAGAAGGGATTACAAGCGTGTGCCACCACGCCCAGCCTCGCGGTTGCATTTTAAGAAATCTGAAAGGCACGCTTCATGTTGTGAGTTCTTTCCCAATCCCCCTAACCTCTCCCTCTTCTCTCCTCCTTTTTGGCTTAGTGAGGTATTTAACTTTGGCATATTTGTGAATGTACGTCATACACATTGGAGAATTTTCCTCTTCCCAACAGGACGAGTAACATGTGCGTGTAGGCCTCTACCATCTTGTACTCCGTCAAGATGTAGGACTGCAACGCGCCAATAAAATAAATAAATAAATATCTTACATCACTCACTGCGTGGAATTTTCCCAAAGTGTGATTTGTAAATTTGTAAATTTAGGTATCTAATAATTTTCCCAAAGTGTGATATATATATATCACACTTTGGGAAAATATATATATATTCATATATATATATATATATATATATATATATATGAATAAAAAGTGCTGTTGTGGATGTATTCATCCTGTTGTGAAAATCACTTCCTGTTTTGACATTTCCTAATAAGCACCCTGACCATCACATATGTATATATAACAAATATTTAGGTACTTCTAAATATCTGTGGCTTATTTTTCCTAGAATTCTGCATCACTTTTTTTGGTGCATTTCAGGTTAAAAAAAAAAAAAAAAGTTTTACCCATTTAAACACGTTCAGCAACTCAGCCTGAGCTCACAGTTGCATTTTAAGAGATCTGAAAAGGGTGCTTCATGTTGTTTGCCTCCCTGCGTTTGCTCAACATTAAATGATGCTGAAATTCACTGAAAAGATGACCTTCCATATTTATTTTCTGGTCACATCCATTGTCACACAGCAGAAGCAGGATTGACGACTTTCTGGCTTTTTATATAACATCGTACAGCATGTTTTGTTATACTTAGATTTTTTTTCCCAGCTCCAAATCTATTATATTTTACACTTTTAATTTGAATTGAAGCAGAAAATTATCAATTTCATCCTTTTTAAAAGCATCTTTCATATTTTTAGTGATTTTATAACATCTAAATTTCTAACTCTTTTTTGCATGATTTTTCCATTGAGTCATGTATTTGTCTGTTTTCCCAGGTTTTATAATGATGTTTTTTTTTTTTTTCAGAAGAAAGTTGTTTTTATAAAGTGGGATGTAACCCTCTCCCTTTTTAATGAAAGAGCTGTCTCTTTCCTACATTAAGAGTTTTGAACAGGGGAAAGTTGTGTGTCTTTGATATTGCCCTTTCACTGAAGACATTCTAAAATTTTGGGTGTAGACAGATAGTTTCTAATTCTCCTATTGCCTTTTAAAACCATTGCTTGGTCTCAGGAAAGAGTAATAACAGGGGAGTTAGAAAGCTAATTTACCGTACTTGATAATGTTAGACAAGGAAGAAACTCTGTCTGGTAATAAAAGGGTACTTTATGTTTTTAAAGTAATTTTTGCAAGGAGAAAGACTGTTAAGCAAGTTTCCCCACCCCACTGTTCTCCAATTGCCATCTCTTTTTCTGTGGATGTTGTTGAAGTTCATTTTGTGGTCAATATCAGGAATTACACTTGACCCTGTTCCTCTCGGGGCATGCTCGTCTGGCCTTGCTGACCACTGCATTCATGATATGTCTGGGCAGTATGTACTTCCATCTCCACCT
This sequence comes from Muscardinus avellanarius, assembly GCF_963383645.1. Taxonomy (NCBI): domain Eukaryota; kingdom Metazoa; phylum Chordata; class Mammalia; order Rodentia; family Gliridae; genus Muscardinus; species Muscardinus avellanarius. Next base: position 3,746,579 of record NC_137808.1, read on the forward strand.
TGGCTAGGTTTTAGATCTCTGATTTACTCAAGAAATTTTATTTCTAAAGCTGGCTTCTTATATAATGAAATTGCACAAAATTACTGTCTCTGAGAAAGAACGTTTTCTTAAACTGAGCACAAAAAAAAACCATCTTTACATATGTCTTTGATGTTTTCATGCAATTCTTTCAAGGGGAACTAACATCAGTGACTTTCAGTGTGTTAGCATCTGGTTGCTTATATGGTTTTAAAATTATCACTTAAAATTTTTCTTGTTGTTTTCTTTTGAATCTCTTCAATATTTTTGCCTTTACTTCTTACAACTTGAACCTGCCCCTTCCCCCACCACATGCATACACCTAATTTGTCGGTGTAATAGATAGTATAATCTGTGGCATGGTGGTTGGAAAAGCTCTTAGCAGCCCTAGAGATGTTCATTTGACCCTCTGAAACATTTCTCGCCTCGTGCTTTATTCCTTCCTTTCTATCCTGTTGATTAACATTTATTCATTAGTGCAGACTAGCTGCTGTATATCTTTAAAACGATATAGAAAATTGTTCATTTCTTTGAACAAATGCCCAATATGGTTGAGGAGAAAATGGTACCATCTGGCTTCAAGGAATTTGGGTAAGAACCAAATAAGATTTTCTTTCCTTTTCTGGCCCCAAACCCAATAATATATCCTTTAGATGAGTCAGTGGGTGATACTTAAGAAAGCTCAAATATTCAAAAAGGCTTTTTGGCACAATTCTGCCCAATCTTTAAATGGCCAGATACTGCCCTATTTTTGGTGAGGTGTCTCTGTCTTTCATACACGTATATATACAATCCAAAATAGAAATCATCCCCCTTCAGCCTAGATGCAAACAAACAAGAAAACATACCGACAAATGAAGACCACGTTTTTATTTATTTGGAGTCTATATAAAATATAAATGTTTTATAGTTATATTTAAAATACATTATTCCTCAAGCATTATATATCTATACAATATATTTAAACATTTATGTTTATTTGCAAGCTACAAATATTTTAATATAAGAATATATGAATAATCCATTTTTATTTAATTTGAGTATAATCTATTTTATAGAATATAGAAATATCCTAATTCTTATAGAATGTGATTGTAAAATATTCACGTAGACTGTGTACATAATTGTGAATTCTTGTATTCTAAGTGTAAACTATTCTAATTCTTAGGACTATGCAAATATGTATAGCATATAATATTCTATAGTACTTATAGTATATACTATTCTTCATATATTTTGATTTATATTGCTACTCTCCAGTACATATATGTATTTGAATCCCAGGATCTTAAAAGTTTTCTGAAAATGAAAATCATTTAAAAGAATTGTTAAACAAATTACATCATTTTCAGGGAAATGGATGGAACTGGAGGACATTATGCTAAGCGAGATTAGTCAGTCCCCCAAAATAAAAAATTGGATGCTTTCCCTAATATGTGAAAGTTAAGGAGAAATGGGTCGTAGGGGGAACTCTAGGTGAAAAAGGAAATCCTATAGAGGAGCAAATAAGGCGACCTAACTGAGGGGATGGGAGGGGGGAAGAAGGAAGCTCTCTAAAGCACAAAATGTACTTAAACAAACATATAGTTGTCAACCACTAAGCCAAGCGTGGGAAGGAGGAATGGGGAGGGAATGGGGTAGGGATTGGGGAGCGGCTAACTAGGTGATATGTGCATGTATATCTATACAAATTTTTTAATCCCATTATGATATATGAATACAATGCACCAATACAAAATTTTAAAAATAAATAAAATAGCCGGGCGTGGTGGCGCACGTTTGAAGTAAGATACTTTCGATTTCAACACCAGGCCCTGACAGTTGATATCATTGTAACTCATAAGCAACTTACTTCACGTACATTATAATTTAAGTCTTCTGCTCTATACATGGTTATCATTATAGTACCTAGTTCTTATAAACTGTCTTGAGGGTTGTATGGAACATTATTGGCAAAGTGTCAGATACTGCTATGGGTGATAGGAGTACTAAGATACTAAGTCAGAATACCTTTCTTTGTATGCATACATGTACACATTTATTTGTATTAGAATAAAAGAGTTTGGCATTTTACCTTTTTATATATGCGTTGTTTCTGGAGTCCACGGCCAGACCCATTTTCTTTATTCCCAAGAGCATACCTTGTTAGAGGTTTACTCATTTTTCCTACAAAGGAAACTATCTCTTTTGTGTAGTTGTCATGCTTAATTTGTGTCTTCAAGGTAAACGACGTTTTAGCAGTGAGCGAGAAAAATTACTACCTTTAGAAAGAAAATCATGGAATGTAGAAAAGTGCTTAAAAGCAGATGTGTGGGAAGATGTCCATCATTATGAGAATTTGTTTTGGAAAATACTGCGTGTACCACCTATAAAACCTCTCATATCTGGACATTTATGCAGAGAGATATAATCTTCTCAACTATTTCAATTCCTGTAAATGAGAAGTTTCAATAGGTCTTAAAAACTTCAGTTAAATTGGAGGTAGATACACCTTCTGACTCCTTTGAAAATACAGTTGATTGGCATCAAGGGAGATTGAATTCATTAGTCTACTTTTTGAATTGAACCTTATATTAATTGGTGATTGAGATTGGAAAGGGACCCCTATAGTTTCTGTGCTATAACGCACATCTCTCCTTTCCCCTCCCATTTCATAATAAAGTTCCTGATGACCATCCTGGCAGTATATTGAATTTCCTTTATTCATTTCTTTATTCCTCTCCCGTCATCAAACACAGTTTTCCTCCTTTTCCCCCTCAGCCTTGCCCCTCTAACTCATCTCTCTGTATTAAATGGAATATATTGATCTTGCTACATCACTATTTTTCTCCTGTATGATTTTCTCCATTCTTGTCCAATCATTCCATGTTTTAGGCTTTGTTGCATTAGACTTGGGATTTCAGTAATGCTAAATTCACCTGTAGATCATCTTTCCAGAGAGGACCCAGGGGAACTTGCATCTCTGCCCTCCTTATTTTGGGGACTGCCTTATTATTAATGATGCTCTTAACAACTTCACTAACGTGCCCAAGTAGGTAATTTGAGATTGTCAATAAACGTGGCACATTGGGTTTTATGAAAACAGATCCTCCCCACAGGAAAACGCAGAGCTCTTCCCATAGGAAAACAGGGTTCCCTCTGACTTACTGAGCACCAAGGGACGTCTGCTCTTCAGACAGAACATTTCAGCTTGGGCTGCTTCCACCTTCCAGATTACAGTGATGGCTGAGTTCCTTCCCTGCCCTTGCTGTTTCACCTCATTTTTTGTCTGTTTTTTAATAGAAGCACTCTCATGTCAGAAATAATTTTTTAAAGATTAGTATGCACGAGGAATAATTTGGGCAGGCTCTTAGCATATATTTTTCTGTTTTAAACCTTTGAAGTAGAAACATAAACAATGACCATAATTCATTTATTTATTTTATTTTTTATTTTTTTTATTTTGGTGGTACTGGGGTTCCTGGAAGCCCTTCTACCTTCGGCTACACTCCCACGGGCTACACTCCCAGACCTATTTTTATACTTTTTTATGTGGAAACAGGGTCTCTTAAGCCAGCGCGGCTGGCTTCCAACCTGCGCGATCCTCCTGTCTCCGCCTCCCAAGCGCGGGGATTACAAGCGTGCGCCACCACGCCCGGCTGACCATAATTTATTTTTGAAGCTTCTGGTTTTTTTTTTTCTCACTTGTTGCAGAAAACGGTTACTGCCTCCCTCACCCTTAAAAGGCTCACATTCTTAATACACCTTGCCTTTCCTTTTTTGGATGAGAGAGGTGCTAGAGAATGAAGCCAGGGGTATTTAACCTCAAAGAAAAACCCCAGCTCTATTTTATTTATCTTATTGGAAACAAGGTCTTGCTGAGTTGCTGATATTGACCTCAAACCTGCGCTCCTCCTGTCTCAGCCTCCCAAGCACTGGGATGACAAGCGTGCGCCACCAAGTCCAGCTAACTTTGTGCTGTCTTGACTAATCTCTTTAGGCATTCAACAGCTTTCTACTCTAAATTTATATAACATTTTACTTTTCTTTTTACCTTTTTATATGAAATTTTTGACGGCTACAGAGAGTTAAAGCCACCCATAATTTTATTGTTCACTTATATGTATATAGTGTTAATATGTATATATGAATGTGTATAAACATAATCATGCTTGCAGTTATATTTATATAAAAGTCTGCTTTTTTGCCACTGTATTGTCCCTACATTTCCACTGCAAAAGTTACACTATTTTTCCACAATTTGATGTCCATCTGGCCATTTATGTTGCTATATGGTATATATTATTTTCACATATTTTTATTTAAAATACATTTTTATTATTTATCCATTATAGACAGAGTCAGTGCCCATTATATTTCTTTCTCCTTTGCCTCACATTGATTCTACTTTAAATATCTACTGATAAAAAAAAAAAAACTAATCATTGAGGGCGTGCGCAGTGTGCTTTAAAATCGCCAAAATATTTTGCAGCAGTATTACCTCTTGTTCAGTGTTCACCGCTGTGCTGTGAAATGTGTCAATGGATTCCAGTTTTTTTTTAATAAAAATTGTTTACAATGTAAAAAGTAGACTGTGGGATATCACTTCCAATACAACATCACCAAGAGCTTTGACGTTTCTATGTGCTGTGGTCTTTTACCAGTTCCATTTTTTCTTAAATAATTATGATCCTGCTTCTGTAGTTATAGTTTCGTTTGTTTTCATAATAACATTACTTTTACCTCTTTTCTTGCATTTTAAAATAATATATAGGCATTAAGTAAATGAAATCATACTGTATGCATTTTTAGCAGTTTTTAAAATTCATAGTGTTGCCGGGCGTGGTGGCGCACGCTTGTAATCCCCGCGCTTGGGAGGCGGAGACAGGAGGATCGAAGCCAGCCGTGCTGGCTTAAGAGACCCTGTTTCAAAAATATAAAATAGGTCTGGAAGCGTAGCCCGGAGGTAGAAGGGCTTCCAGGAACCCCAGTACCACCAAAAAAAAAAAAAAAAAAATTCATAGTGTTTTTTAAATTTTATTTATTTATTTTTTTTTATGGTGCCGGGGTTCATGGAAACCCTTCTACCTCCAGGCTACACTCCCAGACCTGTTTTATATTTTTATTTGGAAACAGGGTCTCTTAAGCCAGTGCAGCTGGCTTCGAACCTGCGCAATCCTCCTGTCTCCGCCTCCCAAGCGCAGGGATTACAAGCGTGCCCACCGCGCCCGGCCTCATAGTGTTATTTTTATTGGAGCACTACAGTCTCACATCTTAATGTGGGTCATGTTGACAATGGCTTATATTCGTGCCCTCCGCCCCCCACCACTTTCCCCAATACTGAGTGTCTAGGTTAATAATATTATATTGACATGTATACACATATTCTAATGTAACTTTTCCATTAACCTCAGCCTTCTTCCTTCCCTACCCCTCCTTTCTGGCTGGGCTGAGATTTCCCCTCCATTATCTGGAGTCCCTCTGGTATTCCTAATATTCCCTAGTTTGGACATATTAGAGAAAACACATGTCCCTTCTCTTTCTGTGCTTGGTCAATCTCACTTAACATAATGCTCTCCAGGTCTTTCCATGTTCTTGCACATGATGTGATTTTGTTCTTCTTTGTAGCTGAGTAGAATTCCATTGTGTGTATTTCCCAGAGTTTTGCCATCCATTCATCTGTTGATGGAGACCTAGGTTGGTTCCGTATTTTGGCTATTGGGAATTGTTCTGCTGTGAACATAGGTGTGCATATGTTATATAGTTCTCTGATTTCAACCCGTTTGGAAAGATACCCAGGAGTGTAATAGCTGGGTCATATGGTGCATCCATTCCTAGTTTTCTAAGGATGTGGGGAAATAAGAACTCTTTTACACTGCCGGTGTGAGTGCAAACTAGTTCAGCCGCTATGAATATTCCAGTTTAATAGCTGAAGGTAAGCTGGGTGTGGTGGCGCACACTTCAAATCCCACCATTTGGGAGGCTGAGACAGGAGGATTGATTGCAGACAGTGTCAGCTACTTAGTGAGGCCCTTTGCAACACAATGAGACCCTCTTTAAAAATAAAGAATAAAAAAATAGAGCTAGGGGTGTAGCTTGGTGGTAGAATGTCCTTGGGTAACATCTCAGTACCATAAAAAAAAATGGTTGAAGGTATCACAAGTCATAGAGTTAAGCAGTGGAGAAACTAGATTTCAATCCAGACTACCAGCCTCTGGATCCTGAATCCCAAGCTGTCTACTTCAAGAAAAACAGCTCTGCCATGCCCATGGTTCTATCCTTCAGTCATCTCTGATGTGAGATTGACATGTCATCTTTTTATTACCCATCTCACCTTATATTGAAAATTGTGCTCATTAAAATTTCAGTGCCCCTCCTGTACTTCTCTGCCTTCTCTTAAATGAATTTTGCCTATATGCATGAGATATTCTAAAAGCATTTTTAAATGCTTTTATTTTTCCAAATTCAAGAGTAGCTGTGTTTTCTGTTCATTTATCTTTATTTGCATTGTTTTTCAGAGGTGGTGTAGGAGCCTAGGTGTCCGCAGCAGAGGAGTGTGGTACTTGATATTAAAACGGTTTGGAATTCCGCTGACTGAGTTCCAGTTCCAACTCTGAGATTTTTAGCCGTGTAACTTTTGTCCAAACCTCAGTTCTTCTGTGTGTCAAATAAAAATGGCAATGATACCTACGTCCCATGATCGTACAGGCGATTAGTGGACCTAAGATTTTCAGACATTTAACAGTTTTAAATATTAATTTTAGAATGTTAATAGTGTTTGGCCCATGATGACTGCTGGGAAATGTTAATTAAAATTGCTATTGTGATAAAAATAAGGTAGGAGATAATCAGATAGCTTTCTCAGATAATATCACAAATGACGAGAAGAATCATTTCCTGCACAAACTAATGGGCTTTCACTTCGCAATTTTGTATTAACTAGCATGTGAATACTTTGATAATATTCTTCTAATGTTTTTATAAGTGCTTATGAATTGATAAATTTGCATGCAGGTATTTAAGCAGAGTAAATCACAGACATACTGATGTTGTCGAGGCATAACTTATATGAATTCTACGCACATTACTTATGTATCAAAACATTTATTCTGTAATTTTATACCATTTATTTATTTATTTATTTATTTGTGGTACTGGGAGTCGAACCCAGGAGCTTTCTCCCTCCGGGCTATACTCCTAGACCTATTTTATATATATTTTTTGGAAACAGGGTCTGAGTTGCTGAGAGCCTCACTAAGTAGCTGAGGCTGGCTTCGAACCTGTGCGATCCTCCCGTCTCAGCCTCCCAAGTGCGGGGATGACAAGCGTGCGCCACCACGCCCGGCTATTTTATACCCTTTATAATGTCTTATGAAACCAATTTCTAGAGACAAGTGAAGATTTAACATTGTGATGTCCACTTTTCTAGAACTGGACACCTAGGGCTGTATGCATTAGCAACACCATTGCACGGAGAATCCAGCCTCAGACAAGACATCTGTTTTGAAAGCAAGTGTCTGGATATGTTCAATCCCCTATTTGTGCATCGATGCCCAAACTAGTAGCTGATGATTATTCCTCGTATATGGATCCCAAAGGATTAAAATCCCTATAAATATAATCAGATTCACTTGGAATCCTGTTCACTCTGATTTATCATTTGCTTCTCCATGTATTAGTTGTACCTTCTAGCAGAAATTATATTTCCTCAAATATGGTTATTAGTTATACCTTCTAAGCAGAAATTATATTCCCTCAAATATGCCTTTCCCTTGAATACCTTTTTTTTTTTTTTTTTTTTGGTGGTACTGGGGTTCCTGGAAGCCCTTCTACTTTCAGGCTACACTCCCAGACCTATTTTTACATATTTTTATTTTGAAACAGGGTCTCCTAAGCCAGCGCACGCGGCTGGCTTCGAACCTGCGCGATCCTCCTGTCTCTGCCTCCCAAGCGCGGGGATTACAAATGTGCGCCACCACGCCCGGCCTGGAATATACCTTAAACAAGAACTTATAACAGTCTTCCAGCATATTTATTTTGTCTGTTTTTTTTTTTTATTTTTGTGTTACTGGGGATTGAACACAGGGGCATTGTGCCTCCGAGTTACAGCTCCTGGCCTATTTTACTTTTTATTTTGAAACAGGGTCTCACCAAGTTGTAGAGGGCCTCACTAAGTTGCTGAGGCTGGCTGTGAACCTGCCATCCTCCTGTCTCAGCCTCCCAAGTACTAGGATTATAGGCCTGTGCCACCGCACCCGGCTTCAACATATTTTACATAATTATAAAAGCCGTTTGTATTGGGAGAATATAACATTTTGAGGTTCTTTGGGGGTTGCCTGTTTTTTGTTTGGGGTGTTTTTTTTTTTTGTACTGATTATTGAACCTAGTGGCATTCTATCTCTGAGCTAACTTCCGCCCCCAGCCCTTGCTTTATTTTTTTTGTTTTGTTTTGTTTTGTTTTGAACCAAAATCTTGCCATTATATTCTTAGTTATTCATCCATTACTTGCTTTTGGATACCTATTACTCAACACTTATTTTTTGTGCGGGTCTTGAGATGGGCATTCTACCTCCGAGCAACACCCCCTGCCCTATTTTTTATTCTTTTTAATTTGAAACAGGGTCTCACTAAGTTGCGGAGGGCCTCACCAAGTAGCTGAGGCTGTCCACGAACTATCATCCTCCGTTCTCGGCCTCCCAAATGTCGGGATTACAAGCGTGCACCATCACACCCCGCTGCTCAACACTATCTTGCTGTAAGTAGAAAAGGAAAAAAAATGATACACAGTCGCCATTAGGAGACAATGCATTGGGTAGCATATTTTAATAAAGTTATAACATGTAGATATTTAATTTAAGTGTATTGTATTCTCTGATATAACAGCAGAGAGTTACATCAGGTTAAAGTCATGGTTAACTAAAATGATGCTGGACTTTTCTAGAAGGGAAATCAATTGAATTGGTCTAGCTGTGAAAAGTTGATTTTTCTTATCAGCTTTTGAGGTCACAGGTGACACAATCTTTACCAAGAACCAGAGAAAACAGACATGGAGAAAATATGCTGGTCTAAGCAAAGAGGGAAAATGTGGAGTAAAACTAATATTTAAGAGTTAACTCTGTTGTGATTGTCAACGGCAATAATTTTATAAAGAAAAATATGGACTATTGTGGTGTCAGAAGTGGTGAGATGATAGATTTATCACACCTCTCAGTATTACTTAGAAGATATTTTAAAAATTATATACCTCGTTTACATTGGCTCAAAAAGAAAAGGAAATGTAAAGCTCATTTACTTAAAAAGGTAGTCATTCTTATCCAAGGTGACCAAGTCACTAGTCAGATGGCTTGTAATTTTTTAATCCATATTTAGAATTATGGAACTCAGAGTCAGAAGGAGAGTTAAATATTATGTTACACAATTTCCCTCTGTAGGCTCGGACCATATTTCTTCTTTCCTGACAAATACCTATCACTGGGATAGTTAACCTTGTTAAGTAGCAGCATGGGCTCTGAATATGTTGTTGTTGTTGTTGCTGTTGTTGTTGCTGTTGTTGTTGCTGTTGTTGTTGCTGTTGTTGTTGTTGTTGCTGTTGTTGTTGCTGTTGTTGTTGCTGTTGTTGTTGTTGTTGTTGTTGTTGTTGTTAGCTTAAATCTGGCTGCACTATTTACTTGCCCCATGGCTTTGAGTAAATTAGATAACCTCTTTGCGCCATGGATTTCTCATCATCTAAATAAATTAATAAGAAGAATCTACCTTAGAGAGAATGTAGATTAAATAATACACAGAAAGTGCTTTGAATAGTGCTTAACACAAAATAAGTGCTCACTAAAGTCTAGTTACAATTTCGTGTGTATACATAATAAATCATCAAATGAATCTTTTTGTCAGCACTCAATAGAGAAAGCAAACCTCACCAGTATAACGGATATACAGTCTCCTAAATCTGTGTTTCTTCTTTTGTCCTCTTCTGTATATTGACTCTGAGTCAATGGCTACCATGACATGATTCAATCAAATAAGATAATTTCCCGCTTAACAAAACTATTTTTCAGCACATTTAGAATACAAAGGGCTTACTACGTCCTCCTGTACCATGCCAAATGTGACTACCGGCCATTGCTATGGCAGTCTACCTCCTTCTTATATAAATCACTGTTAATCAGGTATTATTGGGTGGGGAAAGTAAAGTAATATTAGGGCTAGGTATTATTGTGAGGTTATCGCTAGGAGTAGAATGCAGAGTATTAGTAGTAGTGGCATCTAGTACAATTGGTAGGTAAGGCATAGTGGTATTAGTAAGTATTAGTGGTAGTACAAAGTAGAGTATTAGTAGTAGTATAATTTAGTAGGTATTATTAGCAGGTATTCTTAGGAGTAGAAAGCTGGGCGTTTCTACTCACTACAGCTTGGCACCAGAGTTGCCCAAGAAAACAGTGGATTGACCTGGAACCATGTTGTTCTCCCAGAGGACAGAGATAGGGCAAGTTCAGCCTCAGTTGCGAGTGGTGGTCCTCTGTGGCCCCTGGTTTCCTTCACAGAGTTGTTGACGTAGGAGTACCCCTTCGTGCTGCAGAACACAGGGCCTTGTCCCCTCCCTGCAGAGAGCAGACACATGACATATGTATCATGTCATATACTAAATGCCATATGACATGGACACACCTACATAGAAGAAAGAAAAATGGGCTGAGCTGAAACAGAGAAAGATGTCCCGCTCAAGGCAACAGGCCCGGGGTAAGCTGTGCAAGGATTCTATCACCAGGCCCATTCTTACACAGCAGGGTAGACGTTAAGAGATTATGTTCAGATCAGCTTTCTCAACGAAAGGACTTGTGCATTTTCTGTTTCTTAAGTGTAGAAGTATTATTTATATTCACAGGCCTTCTAAGAGTTGCCAGCATGTGCTGGGCGATCGGGGGCTATAGACTGAATGAAAGGCTTCTCTTCCTAACCTCTATTCTCGCTGATAAGGTCTATGATATCTAAAGATACCTCTCCCTTTTTCTGGACAAGCTCTTATTATAACCTCTCATGTATCCGCATTTCCTGAGTGAATCATACCTTTTATCCCATGGGTCCATTTATCAAAACACCTCAGCATTTGTCAGGCAAAAACAGCAAGGCTTCGGAAGTAGGCAGTCTCTATTTCCTCTTCCCATCACACGGCGTCTATTATAGGCTCACTCAGTGCCTTGGTTCCTCCTCTGTTCATCTGCTAAGTGCATAACACCTGCCACTTATCTGTTTATGTGTAATTCATGGGTATCAATGTGTTACTGCAAGTCTTGTGATTTAAGATCTAAAAATCTGGGTTAGTTTTTGTTCCCATTTTGCACCGGAAGAACCTGAGCCTCAAAGACATAAGGCAACTTGACTCAAGTCTCCTAGATGATAGCTAATGGACACAGACGTCCCTGCTTAGTTTCCAATTTTAGCACTGTGATTATAAGAAATGTGTTTCTGCTTCTGTGGTTCAGTTTCCTGTAGCACTACCCACAAAATAATCAACTACCATTTTGTACCAACTCCCATTAACAAATAGCATTTCAAAGTGCATTCCGCTGCATGGGTGCCAAAAAAGTCCTCTGGACCAGGATCCTGGTAAAATGCTCTCATGCTGATTTTAAAATGTGGCCAAGCTCATAGTTTATATAGAGATTATCTATATCCTACTTCTCTTTTTGAGTAGTTACTCTTGGGGCACTTGATGCTATATTAAAAGGGTTCTTAAAAATATTCCTCAAGTATTTCTATTTCCAGAAATATAGAGTAAATATAACTCCCCCCCACTGGTCATTACTAAAAACTTTCAATATTTTATTATTAAATAAACTCAGGTTGGAGAAAAGAAGGTAGACTGTCTACAATGTTGTGTTTTCTGTTTTTTTTCCTAGCCATGTGTATTCTAAATTTGTAGCTGAGAGCCAGCGATTGAGAAATGCCAAGCAGTACAGACTAAAAATGGCCTACAAAAATGACCTATTCTCTCTCTAATCCGAAAACCAGGAATGAGAAAGCCTAGCAGGACAGAAAACTTGTTGACACTAACTGTTCTACCTTAACACATGGTGATGCCACCCCACCCAGGCCAGGGCCTTCATCTCTCCATTGTGGGGGATAAGAAAAGTAACAGTGTTGATGGTGACCTCATAGGAAGCCTGGACTCCTGAGCCCATCTGCCAGCAATCAGGCACCTTTTTTTTTTTTCCTACTTGTCATATCAGCAAAGGAGTGGCCAGTGGGCAGACAGGGTTTTCTACGTAGCACAATGGTAAGAAGACTGCCTTTCAGTGCTGTGTTTAGGGAAGGCACTGGGTGATGTGGGAGCAGTCACATGGCACTGATTCTTCTCACAGCCAAGAAAATATCAGCAGAGGCTTAGCAGGGGCTCCCACCCTGACTCAGCAGAATGGAGGAGCCCCCCACTTTCACCAGATGACAGTAGCTCCTGAGCAGTGACCATGGGATTCTACCCTCACGTTATATAAATGATATAGCAGTGCCATCTCGGCCACGGTGATGTCAAAGTCGCAAAAAAAACAATAGCCAAAATGTTTTCCAGGTCTGGTTAAATGAACTGTCTTATGCTTATGTGATGAAATATAACTCACCAATAAAAGGAATAAACCATGGATATATGCAGCAGAGTCATATCTATATGAAAGGTCAATCTATAGAGAATTATGCTGAGTGAAAAGAATCGGTCTGAAAAGGTTACCGACTGGATGATTCTACTTGCATTCTGTTCTTGAAATGGCGACCTGATAAGTGTGCAGAGGCGAAGAGTCATTGCCAACAGTCAAGGATGGTCTTGGGGCTGGGAAAGAAAGAGGTGGGTCACTAAAGAGTGGATGAGGGATTCCTGTGATAGGAACATCCTGTATCTTGACCTTATCGCTGTCAGATCCTGGTTCTCATATTTTACTTTAATTTTGTAAGATGTTATCACCGCCAAAAACAAGGTAAAGAATATATGAGATCCCTCTGCATTATTTTTTATAACCTCCGTTGTAAGAATCATCTTTACAACTTCAATTGTAAGAATTTATAGTTATCTCCAAATGGCTTAATTTTTAAAAACACCATATATATAAGAAGTGAGCAAATTTAAAATCCTCTGTATGTAAAGAGCTCTAATAATTTATTTAGTAATAAAACAATCAGCACCCCATTATAAAAACCGAAGCAGTCATGTCTAGGTAATGTAGCTGGCTTTACCATTTATTACCTATGTGTTATAAGGGAAAATAGTCTCTATACACCTTGTTCTCTGTATCAAATGTAAACCATAATATGGACCTCATAGAGTTAATGTGAGGAGCTGAACAACACAATTCTTCCTATAAAACATATTACTTAAGCTGAGCATGGTGACACACACTTGTAATCTCAGTACTTGGGAGACTGAGACAAGAGGATTGCAGGTTTGCAGCCAGCCTCAGGTACTTAGTGAGACCTCAACTTAATGGGACCCTGTTTCGAAGTAAAGAGTAAAATAGGGCTAAGGACAGAGTTCAGAGGTTGAATACCCCTAGATTCAATCCCCAATATCATAAACAAATAAACAAACAAACAAAAAATATATACATTACTTGGTTCTTGGTTTCCTCAGTTTCATAAATGATGTCTAGAATAAACCTAATCAAAAGAAACATCAACCCACATACACATACATGCAATGCGAAAGGGAAAAACATACTTCTATAGAAAAGAAACAAAATGAAATTGCAATAAGGTACCCTGTTTTACTTATAAATTGTCAAATTTTAAAGATTTCCATCATATTCATAAGTGCTCAAAAATATGAGAATTGTGGAATTCTGGATGTTATTTATTGAATGACATTATTACAATGATTTTACTGCATCGCACAAAATATTTGATGATTCTAAGACATTTACTAAGATATCCATGATATTATGACTGAAGTTTATGTAATATTAAATGCCATGTGATGTTTTAGACAAAAATATCAATACTCTTGATATATACACCACACTAAATAAAGGTCACATGTTTTCAGCCCTGTTGAAAGAATAAATAATTGCCATTTTATTTCTGAAAGGGATAACGATGTTAATTCTAGCAAATAGCAACTGCATAGAAATACAGCTTTTCTGCTATTATTAAATAAAGAGTAAGATACATAAATATGTGGAAGAGGATTACATGGAAAATCATGTTTGGATGGTGAAGTGGAATCGAGTGGGAAATGATGCCAATAGGGACATTTCTGTGCATTAACTGCCACTTTTATGGTCTATTAAGCAAGACTATATGATGATACTTCATTGCCTGGAAATGTCTGGGTTCTGTGTTCACTCACTGTGAATTATAGTGTTTTTATTTCCAAGTATTTCCTGCCTTACAAATTTTGTTTGTTTGTTTTGTGATGCTAAGGATTGAACCCAGGAATTCTACCCTTGGGCCATATCCCAGGCCCTATGTTTTATTTTGAAATAGGATCTCATTAAGTTGCAGAGGACCTCACTAAGTTACCAAGACTGGCTGTGAACCTGCGATCCTTTGATCACAATCACCTAAATATTGAGATTACGGCCATGCACCACCACACCCAGCTGTTTGTTTTTAATGTGCCAATGTAAAGGAAACCTTACTAAACTTCATCCAAGCCAAACTTTATGACAAAAGGGGTCTCTGTTATTTCAAAGGAATATAATAATTTTTTCAGGTTTACTTCTTTGTTTTATTGCTGAATTACTAGAGCCTGTTATCGTTGATTGTAATATTTACCAAATTACTGTAATATTTACTAAATTATTAGAGCCCTTTTTATACTGAGGATTTGATGATGTTTGCTGAGATAATCTCTAAAATTATGAGCATAGGTTGAACAATTTTATTTATTAGCTTATTTATTTTACTTGTAGGAAAAGATCTTTGCTACATATTGGTTGTGAAGAAAATTATGTATTTCATTCTCAAGTACATATAGAAGAAAAAATGGTGTCTCCAAAAATAACTTTGATGGCAGAGAAATATTTAATTACCCAAAATTCCTCTAAATGTAGCATAGCCACTATTATATTATTTTACTAATATGTGCTTTAGAGTGGAACACTTGAAGTTATCCACTGCTATAGAGCTATAGGAGGAATGTTCACTTACTAAAATATCCCTGGTGTAAAGATCCCTCTAATTGAGATGTTGGAAAAATTAATGATAAGGAAATATCCTAATAGTGTTCTCTTTTTCAATTGCATATATGTGTGTAAACAAATAGCCTGCAAACCAAAAGGAAGAAAACAAGCCAAAAAAAATTCATATATGATATGTCTGGCATTGAAGAAATTAGTAAAGCACATGAAAATAATACATTTTCAATGTATTTCGAGGGATTCCTAGAGATTTTTTTTAAGTCAGTGTGTCCCTATCAAAAGAAAAAAAATTTTTTTAGCAAGAAACAGAGAAAATGATGAGTAGATTGAAAAATAGTCCTAATTAATACTTACCTAGAAAGGAGTAAGAGTATGAAGTAGTAACTTCCTCCCCTCTGAAGATTCCAGGATAAGGGTCTCAGTAATTTCTGAATTTACCCCTCTTGAAATAGCTAAGGTTTCATTTCTGGAAGTTGTGATATAACGGTTTTGATTAGACAGGAAGGCATAAACATAAGTGAAGCCGTTTTCTCTGCACCCTCATGGCGAGCGTGCACAGGTTCTCAGTCTACTTTGTGTTGGTATAATTTGTAAAGTTTATTCAGCTCACAGTCCTGCACTTCATGGGAACTTGAAGGCCACAGTGCCACATGTGGCGTCGTCTTTCTTGGTGTTAGGGTCACGTGATGAGACAGAGCAAGCTGCTTAGAGTGGGTCTAGGAAAGTTCTTTTTATAACACCACTAATGCAACCATGGGACAGAAACTTTATGGCTTTATTTAATCCTAAATACCTCCAAAGGGTCTACCTTCAAATACCATAAACATAAGACCGAGGATTAAATTTCAACATGAATTTGGAGGGAAATACTTATGATATGTAAGATCTCTCTCTCTCTCTCTCTCTCTCTCTCTCTCTCTCTCTCTCTCTCTCTCTCTCACACACACACACACACACACACACTCCTTTCCCTTAGAAATAGTGAATTAATATTGAACTTATTACATATTATTATCAGTACTTTTAAACCAGTGCTTTATTTTTGTCTCTATTGTAGAAGGTCTATTGACAATTTGGAATAAGTAAGTCCATTTAAGTATAGTGACGTGTAGTTTTTCATGTGGCAGGTTGACATTTTATTTTTCATCAGTTGTACTACAAGACAAAATTATTTCAGTGGTCAGAAAGTTGTTCCTTCCCATGGAAACAAAGAATATAATTTAGCTTATACTATGGGCCTATGAAGAGAGATGAAACAAAATTATTTCTTTTGTGTGCGTATGTATTTGTGAGAGTAAAGAACAAATGAAATTCTAATGCTTTGGGCAGACCAATTATCTCTTTTGTTTTAAGCATGCCCAAAGTGTTTGCAAAAACATGAATTTACATTGTTTGAGTCAATAAATCATTCGGTATGAATGCCTTGCTCTTCTTTCCCACAACATAATTAGCAAACTAAAGAGAGTATACAGCGGATCCAGGTGTAGAAATGATGTTTAATTAAAAGTGGGACCACTTCCAGTGAGTGACCGAATTTGTTTTGAGTTGTCATTTTGAGCCTTTGCACTGGTGAATACTGATCTAGATTTCTAAAGAAAAATCTAGATTAATTAATCTTGCTTCTCTGAAATTGGATCACTTCGGTCTTTCTTCCAACATAAAATGTGTGTTTCCTTCTCTTCCTTCTTTCTCTTCCTATTTTTGTTTGTTTTGGTTTTTTGGTTTTGTCTGAGCAGAATGACTGACTATAAAACTTTTTTTGTGTGTACTATTTCTGATTATGTTTTGTACTATTTCTATAAGTCATTTCTAGATAATATTTATTATTATTAATAATCGTTACTACATGCCACGCACTGTAGTAGATGTAGAAGACACAAAGAAGGATACGTATGGTGTCTTTCTCCATGAAACCTATAATGAAATGAGAGAAAGAGAGAGAGATAAATGATATAATTAAAGGTATAATTAAAAATTAAATGCAAAACCAATCTATGGTAACTAGTAAATAGAGAGAATCACTTCAGATAGGTGGATAAGGTAAAAAATAAATCCTCACTGGAGGCATTAAGCTGATAAGAATTTGTAGACTACAAATGAATAATTTCAAAGTGGAGGTTGGAGGTTTTTCTCCAGCAAAAGTGCATCATGCTTTGAGTCAGAAAAAAGTGTGTCATCTTCTATTAATTTCCAAAAGTCACTGTGGATAGAAGACAGTAGACATGGTATTCAGTTGATGATGTAGGTATTAGTCAACTGACAAAAGGCCTTATAGGTTATAGTTGAACGTGTGGATTTTCCTCTAAAGGAAATGAAAAGCAAGATGTTTTGTTTTGTTTTTTATGACGGGAAAGTGGGTACTGAATTATGGCCATGTGTGGAACCAGAGTCTAGATGGGCACTGAGGAGTCGTGCTATGCATTGAACTAGAGTCCAGGTGATGTGTTACCTGGGAATGAGATAGTAGTTACAGAAATGGAGAAGAATGGGTGCATTTGAGCTACCATCAAGAAACTAAACTTGGCCCTGGTCAAGGACACGATACCCAGCCTGGAACCGATGAGTACTAGTGACATTTTATAGAGACAGGCCATTGGTGTGAGGGGTTGTTTTATGCATGACAACGTCCTCAGACTTCATGCAGTAGATGGTGGATTCCTCCACCTCCTGCAACACACACACACACACACACACACACACACACACACACACACCCTATATCTGGGCTATACGAGGCCTTGCCAAATGTTCTTTCTGAGGCAAAATCTCTCCTAGGTAGGAACCACTTGTCCATAGATGGTTTATACGTGTCCGTAAGTTGGTAACTGCTTCCTTGAGCCAAGACTAAAAATGAATGTTAAATTTCACTCTAGTCAAACCAGAACACCAGCTTCAAAGCCATATGAGTTCCAAGGATACTGCAAGCTAAACAAAATAGGAATGTTCTTAAGCTTCAGTGACATAGAGAGCATCTTTTCCATTTAGGTTGCAGTGTGACTAGGCTTGAATTGTGGTTCTTGAACACTGGTATAATAAAGGCGTCCTTATGCCCTCAACTGTTTCAGGTTCTCATGCATTCAGCAAATCTTTATCAAGTTCTTGGCCTGTGCCAAGCAAGCTTTAGATATTGAATAGACAGGAGGGGGTAAGACTCAAAAACACATGTCGTCTTGGAGCTTAACTCTAATGAGGAAAAGCTTGTACATATCCAGGCAGGCCTTAGCCAGAGAGATTCTCTGTTAGTAGACCATGATAGAGCACAGAATCAAAATCATTTTCAAGCATCTGCAGTGGAAAATGATTATATATGGAAAAGTACTGTTTGAGTTTAATTGGAAACCTCAGGAATCATTGAGTTAATACATCCATATTTATGCACATATGTATCTACAGAGACATACATCTATATGTATATATATGCAGATATATGTCTATATATCTCTAAATACATACATTTAAATACCCATATATGAATCTGTAATTGTTATGATAAACTAAACAATATGTTGGTAACTTAATACAGAGTTATAGAAGAGTACCTCTCTTTCAAGCTGGGCGTGGTGGTGAGTGTTTGTAATCCTAGTACTTGGGAGGCTAAGACAGGAGGAGCACAGATTCGTGGCCAGCCTCAAGCTACTTAGTGAGACCTTCCACAAAATAAAGAATAAAAAGTAGGGCTGGGGGTGTAGCTCGGAAGTAGAATGCCCCTGGGTTCAATCCCTAGTACTGCAAAAAAAAAAAAAAAAAAAAAAGTACATCTGTTTCTAAGAATGTTATTTTTTACTATATAGAGACATATAAGTGTGTTTTCTATGCATATCTGCACATTGCACCATGGAAACAAAGTTTGTTTCTGATTTTAATCATTATTTTAAAAATCAGGACAGATTTCAGTTGGAGCAAATTGCCAAATACAGAGGATATACTTAAGATTGACCGACTTGTTGCATAATATGTATAATGTATAAAATTAAATTTGAAGACTTTCAGATAGTCCTCTTCCAGTACAGTTACAGAAACTGGAATAAAGAGTTCTTAAGATTGGCATACATATTAGAGTGTTTTGGATAAAAACTCGGGAGAAGAGGATGAGGAGGAATAGAGAGAGGGGGAGATAAGAAACAGCAAACAATTTTACATAAGAATTATCGCATCAGTTATCTCAGAGATAAGACTTTGGGGTCTTAGGTGTTTCAGTTTTAAGCTGTTTCTTTCCCAGGAAATTCCAAAGTCCACAGCAGCATTTTTTTATATGATATATATGATTCACCTAAAAAATTAATAAAGAATAGCCAGTCTCAGATCTTTGAAAGTACAATATAGTTTGGTCTCTCTGGCTTTGCCAATTTCTCCAGTGACCCTCATTTACAGGTTTGAGAACATCTGTGCTGTAATCTGAGAAGGAGTAGAAATTGCTTATTTAACAATGATTAGTGATACTCCCAAGTCACACAGGAGGCCAGTAAATGTAATATTATGAGTAAATATATAGAAGTTTTCAAGAAGTCCAATATAATTTCAGAAGTTTAATTTTGCCTATATGATAGATATTAAATAATACTTGAGAATCTTTTTTTTTTTTTTTTTGGTGGTGGTATTGGGGTTCCTGGAAGCCCTTCTACCTCCGGGCTACACTCCCAGACCTATTTTATATTTTTATTTGGAAAAAGGGTCTCTTACGCCTTCGAACCTGCGCGATCCTCCTGTCTGCCTCCCAAGCGCGGGGATGACAAGTGTGCCCACCACGCCCAGCATGAGAGTCATTTTATTTAAAATGCCCAACGGTTATTTTCATAAATTTCCTCATGAACTTTATGTATTTTTCCACTTTTTAATAACTCGTGTGGCTGCCAGAGGTCTTGACCCCTTACTCTTCTTTGAGTGGAAAAGACTCAAAAGCCAATTCAAGGTGTGTTGGGCATGCGCGGTGAGGATGAGGTGGGCATCGTCTGTCCTACATGCTCTGGACGCTCCATTAGACAGTGACTCCAATGTGGGATGTTCCTTGGAAAGTATAAAACACAGTTTTAGATAAGACATGGACCTACATTTGAATATCTTAATGAGTCATTTTTCTAATTTTATAAAAAGTCAATTTAGTGGCTTTTTATAATCTTGTGTACTTTTTTTTTAAGAAGTAAGTGGCTGCAGGCTCAGAGTCATATTCAGGAATTAGTATGCAACTATAATTTAATTACACTACTTTATTATTACCTTCTGTTTATGGAAAGATTTTGTGTTTAGGGAGGAAATTGTGTCATTAAAAATTACGTATTCATGTAAAAATGGTATGTTAACGGCACAGCCATCTGTATACGTAGGTGGTTAAGAAATAACTTAAAGTTTAGCCTTAGACTTACTTTTTTATTAGCATGTAGTGGACGGCTATATTTTTAATTGTCTTTTGTTTTCTTGTTAAGCATCATTACTCTGACTCAGTTGATTTAATGGCATATACCAGTGAAGTGGTCCATTAACCAACTGTTCGGTTTCCTTTAAAAATATTTTTTTTCAACAGAAAGGAAGAAGAAGAGTAGAGGAGACAGAAGAAAAGGCAGATGAAGATGATGGGGGAGGAGGGCAACAAGCAAAACAGGAAGAAATTACGTACTTCATATGGGTAGGTTTGGCAGTTAAGTAAATAACAAAAATTATAAAGGTAGATGATAATCTAAGCCTCTGATTCATAATGACTGATGTTAGTATATAATCATACTATCAACCAATGCAAAAATAGGTAAGTCATCTTATGGACTTTTCAATATGTGTCAGACGATGGGCATTACCTTGACTTTGAATTATTTAGTTGGCAATGCTAGGGAATGAATGAATGCCAGGCAATGCTCCACCACAGAGTAACCTTCTCAGACCTTACCTTTGCTAGAGGTCAACTGGTCCCCGAGGTAAAAGCTATGATGTTTTCTGTTTTCGTTGTGATGACATTGTAGCTTATAGAATTTGGACCAGTTAGGAGCGAGAGCCGGAGCTCGCAACCAAATGAGACAGGCTCATAGTTTCTCTACTTTGAACCCTAGCGGTACCCTAACTGGTGGAGACTTTTGAGATATTCTGCTATTTTACTTGTCCACTACAACAACCCTCTGAAACAAGCAGGTTCAGAAACATTTGCCTAGGAGAAAGGTGAGATGTATATGTGCTTATAAGATTTGTTCTCTGTTGCAATTTCCAGCATGGGAGTGGATTTTCAACTTGTGTCTTCCAATGATGTAGGTTTTTAGGGGGATATTTTTTCTATCTATCTATCTATCTATCTATCTATCTATCTATCTATCTATCTATATCTGGCTCAGAAATTAGACTGCAGATATTGATTGAAATCTCCAGCTACATGGCTGCCCAGGCCCTGCTTTCGATCTCTGTTCTCGATGTCTGGCTTAGTCCTTGGAGATATGGGGCCATTCTTGGAGGCCCTTACTGGGCTGCAATATCTACATTGATAAAGGAAACCTCTAATCTTGCTTTCCCTGATGAGTCTTAGTATCTTAGTGTCCTGACTTCTTCAACCCCAGGAAGAACCCTCTAGATCATTATGCCAAGATACCTTCAGACAGCCAACAACAAACTTCTTTTAAAATTATGATATAGCTTAGAGTGGTGGTGCATGCTTGTAATCCCAGTGCTTGGGAGGCTGAGACAGGAGGATCGCGCGGGTTCAAAGCCAGCCTCAGCTACTTAGCGAGGCTCTCGGCAACTCAGTGAGACCTTGTTTCCAAATAAAGTATAAAATACGACTGGGAGTATAGCCCAGAGGTAGAAAAACCCCTGGGTTCCACCCCCAGTACCACACAGGAAAAAAAAAAAGATGATATACTAGAAATTTTATGTTAGGTACTCTCAATTTAACCTCATAAAACAACTATTTTTTTGAAATTATCCAAATGAAGACAATGTAAACATATTTTTAAAATGTATATAACCCCATACCCAGAATCAGCACCCTTTAGTGGTATATATATCACTCGCTTATATTTTTAAGAATAACAAATTTCTTTTCCAACACTCATTTCAGAGACAATTTTCATATATGTTTAATACTTTAAAATAATACTTTTTAAAGATTCACGTTATAACATTTAAACCTATAGTCATACATAATTAGTGTTTTTCATAGATGTCTTCTATAAACTTATCAAACTGCCTTTGTTTATTAATATCTTAAATTTTTCATTCAGTGTTATTTTGAATCATGCTCATAATGAGGATATTTAAGAATACGTTTGCCGAGCACAGCCGCACACACTTGTAATTCCAGGACTTGGAAGAGACAGGAGGAGACTGGCCACCCTCAACAACATACTGAGGTCCTCAGCAAGTTAGTGAGATCTTGTCTGAAAATTTAAAAAGTAGAGCCGGATGTGGTGGCGCACGCTTGTAATATAGATGTTTGCCATTTTACATGTAAGAAACACAAGCTGAGGTTGGAATAATGGGCCCAAAAACTAACAGTGAGTCAGTATAGGAACTGGAATTCTAATTCTGAACCCTCTCAACCTTTTGTTCTTGATTCACGTGGTACTCAGAGGCAAGGGATTAGAATAAAAGCTACTAAATCAGACCTCTAGTAATCCTCCTTACATAGCCTCCTGTTAAGTAATAGCCCAATAGTGCTGATGAATAACAGAACACTTTATTGGATAAAAATCATGGTTTCTCCTCAAAATCTCTCAATTGATGTATTTGCCATGTATTTTTGCTACTAAAGAAATAATATTCTTACTTGAAAAAATCCATATTTCTATTTCAGAGTTGTCTGGTCTCATAGGCTATAATTTTCTTTTCTTTCCCCTTTCTTCCTCCCTCCCTCTCTTTTTCTTGGTACGAGGAATTGAATCCAGGGGCATCATACCTCCAACTTATGTTCACTGCCCTTTAGACTTTTTATTTTGTAGTGGTATCTTACTAAGTCACTGAGGGCTTGGCTAAATGGCTAACACTGATCTCCAACCCATGACCCTCCTGTCTCAGCTTCCCAGGTACTGGGTTGACAGACATATGCCACACGCCCAGCTTATATTTCCTTTTTAACCTGCAAATCAAAGTGCAGAACTAGATGGAGGAAAACAAAACAAAACAAAAACATATAAGTTCAAGTCCAAAGTAGCTATTTAGTAAATATTTTCAGAATTGACTTGCCTAGAATAAAGTTACATCCTGGGTACTTCTCACATTTTTATTTATGTTGTTGAAATTGTTGTGCGTAAGTACCTGAATAATCCCAAAGTATAGGATTCAATAAATCACCCAGCTAATAAAAGACCATTATTGAACTGAAGCAAGGATTTTTGGTCCTTCCTGTTATCATGACTTTAGGACCTGAGTTAAGAGGTGAGTGATGACCTTCTCTGGGGGATGTGTATTTTTCCCAAAGTGCCTTGTGGATACCTGGTGGTTCTCTCAAGGCCGTTGTTTAATGACCTGGAAAATTAGAAAAGGATGGATATACTGGTGTCTTGGGATTGAAGAGCTACTGGCCAGCAAAGTGCTGATGAATCTATTGAGAAGATCTAGGCTGGCCTCACAGGGTCATTTCCTTGACCTTCCATGGAGACAAAAAAATTAACAATAAAAACCACCACCAACAACAACAACAAAGCCCCTCTGGCTTTCTTACTCAGCAATCTTTTGCATTCAGTTTTAACTCTGAAACTTCAAAACAGTAACAAAGGCTTAAAATAGAGGTGTTAGATGGGGGGTATCTGAGATTAGGAATCATCACCAGAGAAGCGTCACTTTGTCTCCCACTAGTCTGTGAATCATAGATGAGCTACACGCTCATCACACAATTTAGTTTGTCCCTAATGGGAAAAATGTCCTTCATTTTGTTTTTGTGAATTTGTATTTTTAGTTGTGGCTGTTTCTCATTCATACTTCACCCAATGGCTGTCAGTGGTAGGACTTAAATACACACACACACACACACACACACAGGCACCGAGTGCAGAAGTCTTGTTTGTAATTACTTTTTTTAAATTTTGGGATTGTATGGGGGATTATTGATCACAGATGTATTCTACCTCTGAAGTATACCCTTAGTCCCATTTTTTATTATTATTTTATTTTGAAGCAGAGTCTCACTAAGTTGGTGAGGGCCTTACTAAGTTGCTGAGGCTGGCCTCAAACCTATAATCCTCCTGTTTCAGACTCCCAAGTACCGGGATTACAGGCATGTGCCACCATGCCTGGCTTTGTAATTACTTTTAATATAAGTGAGTGATATTTTTTGGACTCTTTATGACAATTAACCATGACTTCAGAAGTGGGGAAAATACCCTCAGAGACCTGCTGGACGAAAGTTGATTATTCCAAATCAGCCCAATAAAAATTTGTTAGGCTCTCATTTATTCGGGCTATATCTGGCAGTAAAATGGTCTTCTGAAATTTACAAGTTACAGTTAGAAGGCAGGTTTCTTGGGAATAAATTCAAAGTCAAACAGAGATGACTTTCCGTTGGGATGATTTTAAATTGCACTTTCAATATCTGAAACTGCATCACTATTGATTAGTTTACATTATCGATTAGTATATAACCATTTATTATGTTTCTTCTCAGTTGAATATCTGCGTGAAGAGCATCTAAATTATTCTTAAATATCCCTTTAGCATAAAAAATATACCTAGGATAGTCATGCATGGTAGCACACAACTGTAAATACAATACTTGGAAGGCTGAGATAGGAGGATCACAGGTTTGAAGCCAGCCTCGGCAATTTAGCAAGGACCTCAGCGACTTAGTAAAACCCTGTTTCAAAATAAAATAGGGCTAGGGGGTTTATCTCAGAGGTAGAATACCCTTCAGTTAAATCCCCAGTGCCATAATTAATTAATTAACTTAAAGATAGACACAAGACACAGTAGGTATACAATAGACTTGTACCAATTAAAAATACTATATTATACACTTAAAATAAGAGAAAATTAATACTATTAGTGCTTATTTGCTTCAAATGGGTAATTCTCTCTGTTTATTGTTCTTTAGAATAGCATACATTGGAAATGTTTACTGTGACTTCAAAAATGTCTCTCATCTTTCCTAAGATAAAGTGTTGCCTAAGAGAGCCTTTTTTTATGTTTAAAACTCGCCATCCTTCAAAGAAAATAAACAAAAGTCTGAATATAAAGGACACATTCAAGCAACAAGTTATTATGCCTGGCTGTCAGGTTTATTAACGCTATATGCAATCAACTGCCAGAAATAACAGAAGAAAGAAATTCACATCGTGTGAGTCACGATCAAAAGAAAACAGAAACTTATAATCAAGCCCTCGTTCTCTCCTAATCTCCACAGAAGCCTCCGCAGCATTAGCTTAGCTTCCTCGCCACGCAACGCCTCGATTCACAAAGTCTGCCACAGTGCATTCTCTCCTTTCAAAGAAAACGTCTTTTCATTCTGTGCTTTGCCGGAGCTTCCTGGGGGCCGAGCTTGGAAGGGTCTGATTACTACGGTGTCACCTACGCCTGTGTCTTACGCACAGCCTTCCCTGGAGAAAAACAACACCACTTTCAGCCATGAGGCAGCAACACAGGGCAGACGCCTTCCATCCCTCTTGGCCAGAAGTATGTCCTTCTTTGACGTTCAGATTTTTACCACCTGGAGAAAAAAGTGTAATCTCATGATAAAGGAACATACATGTAGATATATACATGAAGATAATTTTATACAGTGCGTGTGTGCGCGTGTGTGCGTGTGTGTATGGGTGTGTGTACTGGGTAGTGAACCCAGGGGCATTCATCTCTAAGCTACACTCCTAAACCTTTTTAAAAATTTTCTTGTTTTGAATCAGGGTCTTGCGAGGTTGTGAGAGGCTAAGTTCCTGAGGCTGTCCTCAAACCTGCAATCCTCCTATCTCGGTGTGTGCCACCAGGCCCGGTTCATATGATATTTTTAATGCTTCTGCGTTTTGACTCCACCCATCACATGAAGCCAGGTGTGGAATTGTCTATTTGTGGTATCATGTCGGCTCTTAAAAAGTTTTGAATTTGGGAGCACTTCAGGTTTTAAGTCTTCAAATTGGGTATGCTCAACCAAAGATCTCCAAATTAGGGGTGCTCAACCTGCAAATAAAAGAGTCAATAAACTACTTTAAAAGATATGGAAATTATTTTTAACATTTATTAAGCCCTATTCTTCTTTAGAGTTGACTATAGGAAGGTTGGTTATAGGCACAGAAAATTCTTTGGGTATCTATTATATCTATTTTATGAGGTTCCAAGTTTCAGTAGAAGAGCTTTAAAGAGACTATTTTTTTTTTTAACTGGGGGTGGTACTGCATGCATGTAATCCCAATACTGGGGAGTCTGAGACAAGAGGATCCCCCACCTTTCTGTTCTACTTGTTATTACTTCTAGTTATTTTTCCATTGTGTTCTCATCTGTAAATTGATGCTATTGTTTCTGTACATTCATGTAGATCTTACCTCTCTGCAATTTGGGAATAGAATTGTATGCCTATAAGGTGCAGATGGCATTCAAATTGGCCTTCTAGTATACGGACCCACTTGTGCATGCCAGAATTTTTTATTTTTATTTTTTACTTCCGAGGCTTGCTGAAGGGAAATATTCAGGTATGAAGGTAAGAGCTGAGATTCCTGGAGCTCTGCCTTCCCAGCCTGACTTGCAGCTAAGTCACAGGTTTCAAATAAGAGATGTAAAAAAATGACAAAATATCTCTCATCTTCTCTGCTCTTTCTTCATTTGTCTCCTCCTTTTCTTCCTCCTTCTCCTTTTCTGCCTCCTCCTTCTCCTCCTCCTCTTCCTCTTCCTCCTCCCCTCCCCCTCCTTCCCCTCCCCTCCTCCTCCCCCTTCTCTTCCTCCTCCCCTTCACCTCCCCCTCCTCACCTTCCCTCCTCCTCCTCCTCCTCCTCCTCCCTCTTCTTCCTCCTCCTCCTCCTCCTTCTTCTTCCTCCTCCTCTTCCTTCCCCTCCTCTTCCTTCTTCCTCCTCCTTCTCCTCCTCCTCCTCCTCCTCCTCCTCCTCCTCCTTCTTCTTCTTCTTCTTCTTCTTCTTCTTCTTCTTCTTCTTCTTCCTCCTCCTCCTCCTCCTCCTCTTCCTTCCCCTCCTCCTCCCTCTTCTTCTCCTCCTCCTCCTTCTTTTTCTTCTTCTTCTTCCTCCTCCTCTTCCTTCCCCTCCTCCTCCTTCCTCCTCCTCCTCCTCCTCCTCCTCCTCCTCCTCCTCCTCCTTCTTCTTCTTCTTCTTCTTCTTCTTCTTCTTCTTCTTCTTCCTCCTCCTCCTCCTCTTCCTTCCCCTCCTCCTCCCTCTTCTTCCTCCTCCCCTCCCCCTCCCCCTCCTCCCCTTCTCTGCCTCCCCCTTCTCCTCTCCTCCTCCTTCTTCTTCTTCTCTCTCCTCCTTCTCCCCCTCCCCCTCCTCTCCCTCTTCCTCCTCCTCCTCCTCCTCTCCCCCCATCCTTTTCTTTCACCAAATGTGAGGTGATGTGCAATCTAGGATTTTACTGGCCTCTTAAACTTCAGCATCCTTATCTAGCCCTTCCAATAGTTCTGTGAGCTAGCCATTGTCTCTTTAAGAAATTGTTCTGTTTATTTTAGGAAGAACCAGCTACTATTGATTGCAGCTGAGAATCAGACCTAATACAAGTGCTCAGGCAGAGAATATGTGCAAAAAATTGCACGGTAAAAAAAAAAGAATAAAAGATATCAATAAATGTGACCACATGGAGATTAGTGGCCATAGAAAGCAATGATTCACTCTAGACAACTGGGCCAGCAGAGGAGACTGAATAGTTCTGAATTCTCCTGAAAAGTCGGTACTCCTAAGGAATTTGAGATTTTCAGTCAGTTTACATTTTTTGCATCAAACAGATTAACAAAAAGACATTGCCAAGGAGTAGTAAGATGACATGGAGACATATTTTCAAGTAAGTGTTGAGAATAACTGCTTATAATAGGTAATTTCTAATGAAGCTAAAATGAATCTAAAATCATTGTATAGGTCATTTGGAAAACAAGGTTTGATTTATGGAAACCTATTTAGAAATTATAAGTAGAAACGTTTACATTTGAGGAAGATACTCTGGAAAATAAGAATTATATTTAAATATCCAGTGCAATTATTTTTAGATTTTTCTCCAAGAAGTTCATATAACTCAACCATGATATTGTGTTTGGAAAGTTAAGACCTAGTCTTCTCCGTATAGAAAGCTTAATTAGATACCTTTATACAGACGTAAATTAAGCTCAGTAAATTTTAATTCATTTTTGAAGAAAATTTTTGGAGAAATCTAAAAAAGAAAAGTGCTCTCAGCCTTAGTATTTTTACTTCCTAGCTAAATTCACCATATATGTGTCTATACATCAGAATAACAAAATCCTAACAAGCTCGTAGAAAATGGCACATATTTTTTTTTTTTTTTTTGCATGAAGCCTAATCTGACATGGTTTGTTTAATTTCTAATGATTCGGCGACAGCAAGCCCAAACACAATTTTCTGTCTATTTAGCTCAGACCGACCCTTTAAAAACAAAGTTATAATGTTTTTCTAAGCACCTTTCATTGGACAAAAATGAATTTCCTTTTCAGTTCTTCATTAGGTGAAACGAAAAATATTCATCTAGAACATGGGCCTGTGTGTGATTATCCAACCAAATAAAATTATCACTGGCCTGCAAGAAATAATGACTTAGAGATAATAGCTGCACTGAATCAGATGATTTATGCAAATCTTTTACCCTCCCATTTGAGTCCTCTTGTGATCCCTTGTTTGCCCAACTTCACATTCAAAGGAGTTCATTTCTCATAGGCTACATTCTGTTTTTACTTACCAAGTGTGAAGTCCTCATCTGACAGATGACTTAGCAAATTTATATCAAGAAAGTATGCCACAACCTCAGATTTTTTGACACAGAATCCAAGTCATTTAACCCAAAACTTTCTTCATGTTTTTTTTTACTTTCTGAAATGATTCCTAGATTTTTAAAACTGATTTCTCTAATATGTAATAGACACATCTTCTCTTATACCTTCCTTGGGTTATTTTTCGCTTTCTACTTTTATCTCTACATATATTAATTCCTTAAAATCTCCATTTTCATTTATCATAGCAAGTTGTCTAACACATGATTAGCTATTGATACAAACTGCTGCCTGGTGTGAGAATATATTTGTGTCTTTTTTGTCCCAGGAGCAGTTTAAACTTAAACCACCATTTTGTAATCTGATAGAGACTTACATTCCTTTGCAAAATTAGCATCTCTTAAGAGATTGCAGGGCCAGGAGTGGTGGTGGCACACACTTGTAATCCCTGCACTGGGAAAACTGAGACCTAGAATCAGGATTCCTGGACAGCCTCAGCAATGCAGTGAGATTGGGTTTCAAAACAAAGAATAAAAAGTAGGACAGAGGTTGTAGCTCAGAGGTCAGATGCCCCTGGTTTCCATCCCCAGACATGAAAAAAAAAAAAAAAAAGAGATTGCAGGTGTTGATCCTCCTTCTATCTTCTTATCCCCAATAGGAGTTCAGTGCAGGAAGAGCCTTTCATCACAGATATAAGACCCAGCTGGTCCTATCCGGTGTGCTCTCTTGCATACCAGGGTCACTCATTTTGGAAAAAAGTAAAATCGCCTTGCCAAGCAATTTTTGACCATCTATCTTTCCTTCCTTCCTTCCTTCCTTCCTTCCTTCCTTCCTTCCTTCCTTCTTTCATTCTTTCTTTCCTTCTTTATTTCTTTTTTGTGGTACTGGGGTTCCTGGAAACCCTTCTACCTCCGGGCTACACTCCCAGACCTACTTTTTACATTTATTTATTTGGAAACAGGGTTTCTTAAACCAGTGAGGCTGGCTTCGAACCTGCGCGATCCTCCCGTCTCTGCCTCCCAAGTGTGGGGATTACAAGCGTGCGCCACCACGCCCGGCTCTGACCATCTATCTTTTCTTAATGCCACAAAATTATTTCTAACACTGGCACATAGTATGTTCTCAAAAAATATTTATTGCCTGTGTACCTAGATATATAATAACTTTAGGTACTTTAGGCTTATATTTTCTTTTGTATCCCAAAGAAAAAAACTAGCAGTGGAATTATTTTTAGGGGCTAGTACCATTACATTAAAGCTCATTCTTTACATTTCAGGAATTCTAAGATTATTATTGTATATTGTTCATTTAATTCTAGCAGCATATACTAGGTTCCATTACTCTTCTCAAGTGTAGGCCTAAAGAAACAGGGAGTGAACTTTTATCAACATCTCTTTTCTTCCGAGTTTAGGATGTCGTTTGAGGTTGAATTCTTAGTCCCAATTCCCTAGTTAGGTACTTGGTCATGTGCCAAAAACAAAGCATCTTACCTGTCTATAGTGTGGCCACATGACCTGCTTTAGCCAATGAGACGTTAGCAATTGGGCTGCAATCAGATATTTGCAATATGGTGGCATAGTTGCTCCCCTCTTTCCTTTCTACCATAAGAATGGCCCGCCCATTTGGTTCATTGGCCAGGGGAGAGGACAAGGAACCTCTGGAGCAGAGCCACTGTAGCTGACTAGAGAATTAGAAATAGTGGGTTGATGCCGGGCGTGGTGGGCACGCTTGTAATCCCCGCGCTTGGGAGGCAGAGACAGGAGGATCGCGCAGGTTCGAAGCCAGCCTCGCGCGCTGGCTTAGGAGACCGTTTCCAAATAAAAAAGTAAAAATAGGTCGGGGAGTGTAGCCCGGAGATAGAAGGGCTTCCAGGAACCCCAGTACCACCAAAAAAAAAAAAAAAAAAAAAATAGTAGGTTGAAATGACTCTTGCGTTTCTGCTGTACAGAGAAACAGAGCCATAGCTGGTGGGGATTCTTATTGGTTACAATGACATTGAAAAATAGGTAACCACATTGAAACAGAAGTAATGAGCTTTTAGCAAAAAGACAAAATCCAAGGAAGGCACAAACTGAGGTGAAAATTTGACCCTGTTACTATTTAATTGAAAACCATTTTGGTGGCATTTATACATATATTGGCTGCAATTGCAATTAATTATACATCAAGAATACATGCGCACACAGACTTAATGTGCCTAGCACTTTGACGAATCTCTATAAACAAAACTCAGCAAAATTAGGGGAAGGGTAAATGAAGCAAAATTTAGCACATCAGATTAGTCAACACAGAGAGCCCCTCAGAATTCTTATAATTTTGTTACGAAGAAAATAAAGTTCTTTCTGGTAGAAGAATTATCTGGTCAACTGCTCACCCAAGTCTCCATTTTAATTTGCTTTTGTGGATACAGTTTGATTTAAATACTTCTGGGGATAAAATTGAAGAAAATGGCAAAGTTTATATATACTTTTACTCTTAAACACTAAATTATTTTTCACATGAGTTGCTGAAAGTCATATAATATTATTAATATATGGTTTTTAAAATTGGCTCATAGAGATCAGAACTAGGAAATATAGCGTTTATTAAAGACAGATTTATTGTGCTATAAAACTTGTAGCACCCAAAACTCAATTAGACTCTATTAAAGTAAGGTTTTCCGTGTTACTCATCTTGGCATAGTATAAATCCTCAGTAGCTTTCTTTTTTTTTTTTTCAAGATAAACATTTTACAGATGCTTATAAATTTTCTTTTTCCAGATATTTCTTCCTCACTATATTTTCTTAATTTTTCCCCCTGTTCATTTCCTTCTACCAACAAACTATTTAAAGGCAGCAAACTGCCTCAGGCGGGAAAGAAAGGACAAATCCCGATAGGGAAAGATTTCTTGGCAAGTTGCTGTGATGTCCTGAAAGTCCTCATCACAGGCTTAGCTCACCAAGAGCTAAGTCGGCTCTTCACGAGTCAAGGAGCCATTGTTGCTTCTCCTGGCAAAAAAAAAAGGGGGCCCACGTGGGAGACACCTTTCCTATAGCTGGCTTTACCAAAACTTGTGTGAGGTTGCCTGCTGCTCAAGTATCCAGGAGCCAAGCACTGATAAGAAGGAATCGGGTTTCCTGAAGGCTAGCCCAGAAGAAGATAGAAAGAGTACACACCTCAAAGCTCTCTCTTTGTTACATGTAATTCCTTAAATCAATGTGGTACTCAGAGAATCTTTGCAAGGACTTCATTTTAATTGGCTTTTGTGGATACAGTTCGATTTAAATATTTCCGAAGCTAAAAAATAAAGACACTGGCCCAGGTTTATGTGCCGCCCCTCTTAAACACTAAATTATTTTCCACATGCGTTGCTGAAAATCATATAATGATGTTAATACATGGGTTTTCAAAAATGTTTGCAATGTTTTCAGAGGATCTGATTTACTTATAATACGGACACATTTAGCTCTTAGATGTAGCTACATTTAGGAGGACCTCATCAAATATCTGCTCAAAAGTGAAAATGTTCGCTAACTCCATTAGGCGACAGATTAATCAGACACTTCATGTTTTTTCCTATTCCATATGACCTCACATAATCAATAATTGGGTTAATTTCCCTTAACAAATTGTTTTTCAAGTGACTTGACTTTAATCTGGTCAAACATGTTTTCGATACTGACATTTTTACAGTGGCCAACGGGCCAAGGTACAAATTAATGCCTTTTACCGATTGAGAAGAAGGAAGGAAATCGATGGGCTAATAAATATGCCCAATATATGGGTCTTGGTAACATATTTTTCTTTTATAGAATAAGAAAGTCATATTGACTCACTTGTTCCAGACATACACACAGTGCTGAGCTGCTCTCTGATACCTTTGTGATTCTAGTTCCGGTATCCAAAATGTTATTTAAATTAATGTCTAAAATGTCTATAAAATCAATTTGAAATAATTAAGAATATTTTAGGGCGATGATCTCTTCATCGGTACTTGCTGCTTCTGCAAGAAAGACTTCAAATGGAAAGCACATGTCGGGTAGCATAAGAGGTTTATTAAGAAGTGGGGGTAGAGTTAAAGAGACAGCTGTGTTAAAGGGATTATGGGAAAGGGTGCTGTCTAGAAGGGGCAGCTGTCTGGAAGGGGCTGTTCTCTAAATTAGAAAATGGCTGCGAGCTTTCCAAGTGGAGAGCTTTCTCGCTCATGTTTATTCATTTGGGGAGGTCATATCTCTTTCTGGGCCACAGTTTAGTGCATCCGGCAGTTTTCACCCTTTTGGAACACATTCCCTTGCCGGCCTGAGATTGTGCATGCAGGATTTAATCTCCTGCAGTTCTTAAGCCACAATTAAGTGGGAGTCCCATTTTCTATTCATGGAGGCTTGCTTTACCTCCTGCAGGTGCATTCCAATCTTATCCTAAGTTCCTTATTTCTAGATAGCTGCCTAATAAAAATAGTTATAAAATATACAAATAATGTTATTAAAATCATACGGAATCATATAATATGTTGTCAGTAGAATGCAATACGAGTCCTAAATGAGTTTTTCTGCATTTTTTTTTCCTCAAGTAGGTTACTTGCATTTACATTGATTTTCAAACAAAACTTTGAGCCAAGAAAAGAATCAGCAGTTAACCGACAGAGTAGCGTTTGAAATACATTTGGGGATTTTCAAGTTTTAAGAGATTCGAAATTTTAAAAGAGATTCAAATTTGAAGTTTTAAAAGAGGTTCAAATTAAAGGAATTACGGGAATTTCTCTTTGGAAAACTGGCTAAAAACTCATATTTCATGTGACATTGATTCATTTATTAAATGCAAATATAAAGTCAAGTGTAGTAGTAAAAGCCTTTCATCCCTGAACTTGTGCGGTTGAAACAGGAGGAATTCAGGTTTTGATGGGGTGTGTCTATACAGCGCCTAAGGAGATGCAGCCTTCCTCGGCCTAAGAGGCCTGCAACCTAAGGCAAAATTTAAAGTGATTCAGCAGAAAATGGGCTAAAGATGGCGCCTGGAGGAAGCTAGGAAGGTGTGGTTTCCCCATTCATTATGGGTGGGGAGACTGAGCGGTTTTTCCCTTTCTACCTTTAAAGGAGCTTTCCGCACACATGAATGGCTCATGTACTGGCCTGGGATTGACTGTAAACTACGTGCTAGTGATCTTTATCCTGATAGGCTAGGCTATTTCTCATGGGAATTCCCCTCGAGGCTTGGTGATATATATAGGATTGCTTGGAGAGAAATAAATGAGATCTTGCTTGACTTGACTCCCGGCTCGTGGGTTTGTGTTCGAGTCGTCAGTACTCATCATCTTGCCAAGCCCCGCCAGCTGTTACATTCAGAAATATTAAATACTCAAAGCCCAACATATGAAGATAGCAGATAGAAGTTTTAAACATATAGCTTTCATGTGTGTGTGTGTGTGTGTGTTGTGTGTGTGTTGTGTGTGTGTGTGTGTGTGTGCGCATGTGTGTGCACACATGATTTTGGAAATCGAATCCAAGAGCTTTCTACCTCCAGCTACATTCGCAGCCCTATTTTTTATTTTGTATTTGGAAATAAGTTCTAATTAAATTGTTGAGAGCCTTGATAAGTAGCTGAGGCTGATTTTAAACCTGCCATCCTCTTTTCTTAGCCTCTTAAATATTGCTTTTACAGACGTGTCCTACCATGCCTGGCAAATTGATATTTTCAATTGCTTTTTATTTCACTATCATTTGGTAACGTTGTCATAAAAATAACCAACAATTTAGTGTAGGTGGTTTTTCCATCTTTGAAGGATATTAAGCTGAGAAGACTACATTGATTAGATGCTGTCAAATCTGCCAAACTAAGTTGCATTCCTCTACAGAGCAATTTATTTCTCCAGTTCAACTTTATGTATGTATGTATGTATGTATGTATGTATGTATATATGTATGTATGTATGTATGTATGTATGTATGTATTATATGGTACTGGGAATTTGAACTCAGGGGCATTCTACCTCCAAGCTCCATCTCCAGCTCAGAGCAATTTATTTGTCCCAGAGTTCCCCATGTGACCCTGATGGTACCGATCCGAAGAAATTATTCCTTTTCTTCATTTTATTTTCATTGCTTCAGTGACTCTGTGTGGAGCATCCAGTTTAGACAGAAGAACGGGAAGCAAGAGATAGGAAGTAGCACGTCTGTCATGTTGCCCAGCATAAATCACTAGCTCTGTTTTTGTGCCTTTGGGAAATTGTGATTGCAGTTCTGCTCAAAGAAGACAGGTCACTGGCCCCTTGGCAAACTCTCTTCATCAGCAGTCTACATACAGTCTATAGAGCAACAAGAAAGGCAAGAGAAGATGTGTAAGTTTGGTTATAAACTGACAGGTCATTTATTCAGACAATAAGAAAAGGAAGCAGAGAGAATTTTGATGAAGAAAAAGAACTAGAAGTAAAAGGGAGTCACCTGAGGGCGAAAAACTTTTGCACTGTAAGTTAAATGACCAGGTACGAAGCTATAACAAAGGGACATCGGAGGATCAGATAGTTCTGGTTATTACATGGCAGGGTCTTGAGATGGACCACTTAAAATAGCGACAGTCTCTAGCTTGATTATACAATAGTCCATGTCTTGCTTTAAAACAACTTCTCTTTCAAACCATCAGTGACATCTCTTATGTGTTCACCTACTAAATCTAGCATAGAAAACACATGCATGCACATGTGTGCACACATACACCCATGCACACACACTGAAAACATCATGAGGTCCTCGAGTACATGGACCTTTGAATATAAAGCAGGAGGCGCAGTTTTGACATAAAGAACTTGCATTTCAATTAGATTCTTGCATGAATTCCTTAGTGGGCATGGATCAATTTGTTTTGCTTTTTTGCAGTACCTGGGATGGAACCCAGGGACATTCTACCTCTGAGCTATACCCCCAAACCTATATTTTATTCTTTATTTTGAAACAGGGTCTCGCTGATTTGCAAAGAGCCTCACTAAGTAGCTGAGACTGTCCTCCGCACCCTGCAATCCTCCTGGCTCAGCCTCCCAAAGGCTGGGATTACCCCCAGCCTTTTTTTTTTTTTAAGGAATCTGAAAATTTATTTTAAGCCAAGGAAAACAGGGAATTAGAGAAAGAAAGTTTCCCCCATAGAGTGGGGAAGGGCCTGAAAGAGTGTAGCTGTTGGAGTTCTCGGGAAAGGAGCTTTAATTCTATCTTGTTTTTTATTCCCCCAACCCGTCCTTTTGTGACTGGTCTGATTGGGATCCTGAGGACCCGGTACCTGTGGTCCAGTTTCAGTCCCTAATTTGAATCTCTTAGTTTTTTATTTGTTATTTTTATTTTTTATTGGTGTATTGTCACCATACATCTTGGTGCAGTTCAGCATGATAGAGGGATTATATGCACACGGCACGTGTTGAACTCTCCTCCTGTTCCCACCTTGTTTTTTCTCCATTCCTACCTTCCTGTGCTCAGTGCAGTGATTATCTTAGATGAGTGTGTGTCTGTACATCGCTCAAAACCACGTCAAGAAAATTATACACCATGGCCAAGCTGGGTTCATCCCAGGGATGCAAGGCTGATTCAACATAGAAAAAAACAATCCATGTCATTCACCACATAAACAGAACTAAGAACAAAAAACATATGATCATTTCAGCAGATGCTGAAAAAGCAATGGGCGAAATCCAACACCCATTCATGCTAAGAACACTGCAAAGACTCAGAATAGAAGAAACTTAACCTCAACATCATTAACGCAATATACATTAAACCCACAGCCAACATTGCATTGAATGGGGATCAGTTTTTAAATACTTATTGAGATTGTGTTCTTGTGTTATTATATAGATTATAATTTCAGAAGTGGAAGAAAAATAACAAGGATAGTGGGTTACTCAGCCAAATAATGTGAGACTTGTCAGCCCCCACCAACCCTCTGATTGATCACAGCTTCGCTGACATTAGTCGACAGTTTCCCAGATCAGCAGAAATAACTGGTTATTAAGTGGTTGCTATATTAAGAAATATTAATAAGAATACTTATAAGAATACTAATCAAAGAGAATACTGATAGTTATGTTAGATTATAATCTCTGATTCATGTCACTAGGATACCTAATTTGATTGGACTTCTATGAGAAAATACCAGATTGTCTGCCGGACTTGTAGCACAGTACTTTGCATACAGAAAGTGCTCAGTAAGTTGGCTTCTTACTGTTGTTAATGATGGAGGAACAGCACATCCTCACCTTTCTTCATATTGATAGCATTTCGTAAAGTAGAAGTTTTATGTATTTTTAAGTTTTGTAGTCTTAAGAAAAACAATCTTGTCCGAGAAGCTACACCTTTCTCTCTACTCTCTCAGACATTTCTCAATGTCGGATGATCTTCCTTCTTAGGAATTTAGTTGAAACTGTGACATCCATTAGGTTACATTTATTTATTTGGTGGGGTTAGTATACTAAGCACTAATGGCTAATACCAACACATGTCCTGACTTACCTGCGACTCTGTCTTTATGATTTGTCTATCTGTGAACAATAACAATTCTATTATCTCTTCCTTCTTCCTTCATCATGATAAACCTTTCTGGAAACTCCCTTCCCTTTAAGTAATAGTAGCTAATATTCTGGCCATGAGAGGGAGGCTTAATTCAGTAGAAAACATAGTATACCAGTTAGCTATCACTGTGTAACAAACCACCCTTAAATTGAAGCATCTTAAACAACAAACACTTCCTATTGTTATTTCTTAAACGAGCAGCCACTTAGCTGGGTGTGGTAATGCATGCCCATAATCCCAGAACTTGGAAGACTAAGACAGGAAGAGCACAGATTTCTGACCAGCCTCAGCAATTTAGCAAGACCCTTGGCAATTTAGTGAGACACTGTTTCAAAATGGAAGAAAAAGAAAGGCTAGAAATGACCCTGGATGGATTCAGTCCCCAGTAACACACACACACACACACACACACACACACACACACACACCCCACTTACTAACTGGCAAAGTGTTGGTTAATTGCAGCTGGACTCCATCACATATTTATATTTGTGGTACTGGGTTCCTAGAAACCCTTCTACCTCCAGGCTACACTCCCAGACCCATTTTAATATATATATTTTTTGGAAACAGGGTCTCTTAAACCAGGGCGGCTGGCTCCGAACCCGCGTCCCAAGTCCTCCTGTCTCCGACTCCCAAGTGCAGGGATTACAAGCGTGCACCACTATGTCCAGCAATCAATTGTGTTATTAAATAGGTAGACAAGTTTAAGGTTCCTTGGATAAACGACTCATTCTCCTTGTGCTTCTCATATTCCTGCATCAAGCTGGCCAAAGATCGTCATGATACTGGCAAGGATGGAATAAATGATAGGCGGAACTGTGATAACTCTCTTGTCACCCGGGTCACCCGGGTCCTTGGCCAAAGCAGGCGGAAGCTGAGGCTTTGTGGGAGGGCACCCCACCGAGGACACAGGGAGGTGTGAAACACTGGACACGTTATGTTAATGATAATGAGTGCGCTGATAAACAGGAATCACGCTTTGGCCATGTTTAAGCCATGTTTCCCCACCCATTGTTACCCATTACGAAAGCTCTGTCTCTAGTATCACTCCCTCAAGTGGTTCAGAATCCTCAGCGTATCAGATGAAGAACACAGGGTGATTTGCATAAATTCACAAAGACATGCTTTAGTTTCTTTTTTTTTTAATTATCTGGCCAAGCTAGTTATGTTGGCACAATTTCTGAGGAGAGTTATCAATCTATCCAAACTATTAAATTGTACAGATTAAGTTAGAAGAAAAAAATTTTTTAATTTTTTATTGGTGCACTGTATTCATACATCATGGTGGGATACAAAACAAATTTTTGTAGACATACATGCACACATCGCCAGTCAACCCCCACTCGATCCCCACCCCGTTCCCTCCCCATCCCTCCTTCCCATGCTTGGCTTAGTGGTTGACATCTAGTATTATAGCAATTTATCCAAAATTAAAAATGATAATCTCACATAACAGTTTCATTTGTCTGATACCAAGCTTTTGATAACTTAAAGATAACATTTCAATATTTCTTTTTGCTTAAGTTAGAAGAAATTTAAAGAACACAAAACATTCTATAAAAAGTAGAATTTTTAGAAAAATCTATTTCACTCTTTTAAAATATTGAGAGAAAATGTTTAAAGTATTTAATTAATGATGTAAGAACAACTAATATTACTAGAAGAAAGAAAACCTTTGATAGAATATGATTTAGCTATCTGTTCACATCGTGTAAGTCATATTATCACTCTGACTCAATAAATTGCGACAGTAATCTTTTAAAGGGATCTGCAGAGGTCCCTTGTTTCTGAGAATGTTTTGATAACTTCAGAACATTATAAAACTTTTTGTCTGTAAATAGCATGCAGGATTTCTCCTGGAATGTCTTCAGTGCCTCATACATAGTCAGAATTGTACATTGAGGCTGGCCCTTGGCATATTTCTCGAATCTTTAGACTTTCCTGACTCTTAGTTTTATCAGTGAAAATCAAGATAAATGTCTTTATACTTATTTTATACAGCTCTGTTAAAAGGAGTTACATAACAGTCTACAAGAATAGATTTCTTTGACTGAGAGACATGGATTGGGTCCAGTTTCAACCAGTATTGGCTACAGGATGCTGAGAACATTTTAAATTCTCTGAGCCCAAGTTTATATTCTAAAAAAAAAAAAACAAAAAAAAAGACAAGATAACTATTTCATAAAGCTTCTTTGAAGTTTACATCAGGAAAATAGAATAAAATATTTGGCAAAATACTGGCACAAAATAAGGGCTCAATTTATAGTCACAGCTAGAATTATTTTTCTGTCATTTAACCTATAGTTAGACATCTGCTGTGCATCTGAAACTTGTCTGACTTCTCTGGCTATGGATATAAGTAAGGTAGGATCTCTACTCTCAGGAGCTTTCAGTGGAAGAGTGACAAGCCAGAAGAGACAGAGGAACCTACATTGACGAGTGTCTTGGCAGCACAGGGGAGGAACACCCAGCTAGGCATCGGATGCTCGGGGAAGATCTCTGTCTAATGTCAATCCTGAAGAATGAGAAGATGTTATCCCCCAAAATTACATGGGGATGCATGCTAGCTAGCAGAAGCCACAGGCTGTATCTAAGCTTCCTGGATGTTGAGCAGGATAGCTGAAACGAAAACAAAATAAAAACAACTGAAGAGATTGTTGAAAAGCAAAGACCTCAGGAAGGATTGAAAACCAGCCCAGCCCTCCAGCCAGAACTGCACCCCCATGCGAGTACAAGGAGCCACCGAAGGGTGGATGATCAGCTTTCCACTTTAAAAAGTTCACTGGAGATGAGAGAGGAAGGAAACCGTGACATTCGTCTCAATTTTGGCATCACAGAATCCAAGCGGTTGGAGGAATGACGGTGGCTATGCTGCTAGAATTTAAGAATGCTGGAAACACACCAAAAAAAAGTTGCCATCTTAAAACTTAGTAAATGAATGCAAGAAGCAATTCACCAAGAATTAGCCTCTGAAAATTCTGATAGGTGCACTCCTCCAACGGGATGGCTGACACTGGTTCTTTGACCTTTGAGCATGAGTATATCTCTTTTGTCAAGCAGAAGTTGAGAGGAGAGGAAATTAATCGTTTTAGCCTTTTTTCCTCATTGTTGAGTTTCCACATGAAATGAATTTCGAATTGGCTCTCTGTGTAATTTTCACCATTTTCTTCCAGTTAATTTCCATGGATAAGCAAATTAATTCTATCCCATTTCTTCCCGTCAACCATATTGGCATGGTTCACAGGTAATTGTAGGGTGTCATTTTATTCTTTACAACATCACCGGGAAGATTGGACTTGTAAATGTTAGCGTGCTATTTCACAGGAGGATGCAATTTTCTTTTATTATTAATTTTTTCAATCTTCCCAAATTCTCACGGGCCTAATTTTATTGCCCATTTTTGTTTGGAATTTTATTGTGTGTGTGATGTCAGACACCAAGCATCATAATGGGTGGGTAACCTATTAATTGAGACCATCTGAACTCAATTTTAGTACAATTCCATCGCCATTTAGTTCCGAGTCATCCGGGGCCTTTTTTCTGCTCACCCGCCAGCTCTTCTCTTATCATTACCCCCAGTAACCCTGGCTCTGGATCAATCA
The DNA here is from genome assembly GCF_963383645.1 of Muscardinus avellanarius. Taxonomy (NCBI): domain Eukaryota; kingdom Metazoa; phylum Chordata; class Mammalia; order Rodentia; family Gliridae; genus Muscardinus; species Muscardinus avellanarius. The sequence goes on from NC_137808.1 coordinate 3,787,648, forward strand.
GTGTTTGCTCTTCTCTGAACACTCACTGGCATTCTTTGTGTATTATGAGGTTTCCTCTGATGGCAACGTACAGTTTTTCCTATTCTCACTTGGTTGACTATTACTTATTCTTATATGTGCTTCAACGTCTATTCAGTGAAGCCTCAGGAACACACATGACTATTATTTATGAAGTACTACATGTATTCTAGGAGACAGAATTGAACAAAGCAAACTTGACTGCAACCAGGTGCAATTGCAAGGATAGATTGGAAGATTAATGTTGATACACATACACACACGCATACACATACATGTGCATACATGTAGAATACCTCTGGAACAGCAGATAGAGAAGAGGTTTTTTAAAAAAGGGGTGGTCTCTGAAAAAAAAAAAGAAAATGGTACAAAAGTCACAAAGCTGGAGAGATTTTGGAAGAAGATATTTTCTTTTAATTATTGAAGTACATATCAGATGACTACAGACCCAGAATCCATCAATCAGAAGTTTGAGACATATGGCAAATTTTATGATGGAATGTATGCATAGTGTCTTTAGAGGAGATGCCAGGATAGGCCAGCTTAATTGGGGGAATTGGTTCAGTCATCTTTATTGTAGTAGGAAAGAACGCTCTACACAGAACAGTCAGCACTGGATGAACAAACTGACCTCGAAAGAAATAGATTTGTGGCAGAATTGAAGAGCTTGGAGGGAAAGAAAGGTGGATGGGAAATGTGATTGTGACCGATGAGACAAACTGTGTCAGGCAGGAGTTTGTTGACTTCACATTTTATCCTAAGTGCAAGGGCAGCATAAAGTATTCTGAGCAGAGAAAAGGTAAGACCTGATTTTCCTTTTTAAAAAATTGGCCCGGATATATGGTAGAGAGTTTATTGGAGAGAGCGCCATGTGTAAATTAGGGAGACCTTTCAGGATAATTGGAATGATGCCACGTTAGTACAAATGAGGATTTTTAGTGGTGTGGCCCGCAGTGGAGAACGGTATCAGTATATTTGGCATGTATTTTGGATGTGCGCTAAGAAGAACTGTAAATACATTGTATGTGGGTGATGAGGAAAAGAAATAGTAATGGACACTCTCGATCTTGTTTACCTGGAACTTTGGAAGACAATGAATTTACTTAGCTGAGGATACGTGAAAATTAGTCCGAAAGGCCACCATACTGTATAATTCCAACTATAGGACATTTTGAAGAATGTAAAACTGTAAAGAAAGTAAAAAAGGTCAGTGGCTGCCAGGGGATCAGAGAAAGGGAAGGATAGAGGAAGGGATGAAAGAAAGGACATTTTTTTAGTGCAGTGAAACTATTCAGATTGATACTATTCAGAGGAGAAAAGATAAAATCTGATTTGCATTGATACCCAAAGGATGGATGCGTTACATCACACATCAGTCAGGGCTCGGCACATGAACCTGCATGATGAAGGCAAGAGTCCTAATATAAGCTGGGTCTTTAGTTAATAACCACGTGTCAGTACTTCTTTATCAACTGTAACAAATGCTCCATGTCAAAGCAGAGGTGTCACTTTAATATTCATTTATTAATTTATCATTTATGTATTCATTTTTGTACTGAGAATTGAACCTGGAGATGTTCTACCTCTGAGCTGCACCCCCAGATTCCTTTATTTATTTACTTTTATTTGGAAACAATCTCTCCTTGAGTTACTAAGGTTGGCCTCGATCATCCCATCAGTCTCTCCCAAGTACTGGGATTTCGCCTGTGGGCCACAAGGCACAAGTAATGCAAAATATTAATAATAATTGGCAAAATGGTGTGCTGAAGAAAGAGTATATGAAAATTTTATTACTATCTGCTCCTTTTTTCTGTAAACGTAAGTATTTATCATTTATAAGAGAAAATCTTTCAAAGCCCTTCTTTCTAGCTTTTTGACATGTGCAGGACCATAGTCATGCTCATAGCTAACTGCGACTTAGTGCCCCCAGAGCACTTACCTCTTCTGTCCTTTGACTCTCATTGGCTTCTGAAAACCACCATTCTACTCTGAGGTTCCAGGGTATCAACTTCTTTAGATTCTGTATGTCATTGAGATCATGCCTTACTGATGTAACAGCAGTCTCCAGTTCCATGATGACTCTGTTTTGAAAGATTGAAAGGCTTTCCCCGGTGACTGAGCTGATAAGCATATTTTTCATCTCTTTAGTATTGTGCTGGAAACCCTAAACACTGCTACAGCACAAGAAAAACAAAAGACATGCAGATTTGAAAGGATTAGATCCTCTCTTTTGTAAAAAGTCATGTACAAAGAAAATCTTAAGGAATCTCCAAAAAGCTCCCAGAACAAATGAACTTAGCATGGCAATAAGATTCAACATTAATGTAAACAAACGCCTATTATATTTCTCTGTGCCAACAAGAAACACCTGAAAAACAAAACTTCAAATATCACCACTTATGATAACTTTAGAAAATTAAATAGAGTAGTTAAATTTGTATTATAAATTTCCGTGGTATTTTTTTTTACTAGATAGGATTTGTTGTCTCCTGATGGAATATATTACCTTTTCATACGTTTAAAGTGAAATCATTGTTCTCTCGGAATTTATTTTGAACCGTTTGGATTGAGCTAAATTTGAAATGTTATGAATTTAAAATATAACTCGGTGAAAGCATAGGTATTTCAGCCTTTTAAAAATGCCAGTTTGATTATCTTTTTCTGCCTCGTTTAGTGTTACAAATGTGAATTATTTTTTTCTTTGTTCTCAATATTTGGTGAATAATAGGTATTAAACCAATAATTGTTCAATGGTGGCCAGGAAAACTCATGTGCAATGGCTTTGGATTACATTCATTGAGAAATTAAAAATCTAGAACATATACTAGTGTATTAATTTACTGAGTGCTTTGTACAGATTGCATAAGTAATGAAAAAAAAGTTGGTTTATTTTCAGATGAGTGCCAGTTCCATTTTCTTACTTTTTAAATGTGCATCTTAAATAGAAGATAGCATTCCACATGCTCCCTTCTTTAGGTTCTTCCTCTAGATTCTGCTGAAATACCTTCCCCCTTGTTTTCTCTTATATTTTTCTTAAACACTTTAATTACTGCTTCCTTTTTTTTTTTACGTGATTTTATTGGTATATTGCAGTGTCACATCATAATGTAAATTACATTGATAATGACATACATGCACATAGCACTTGGTGGACCTCCCCTAATCACTAAAATTCTGAACCCTTCTCAGGTATAATAATGAAAGTTCTGATGTTTCTATTTTAAAGATAGGGTTCAAGGAAGAAGCTTTGATGGTAATTGTGTTATATCTCTTTCCAACCTTAAAACTTGGTGCTATTTTGAGTACAGCTTCCAGTTCCATTTAATGTCATTGGTCATAAAAATTTAACAATTTCTTTAACCATTTTCTTTAGTAAATAAGGATGTACCAGTTCTATTTCACGTTTGGGGATGTACTGTTTGATATTAGCCTTGTTCTTTATATATTTCAATTAGAGTTCTGTGAATTGTTAGTTATCCTACTAAAAATTACTTTAAATAAATTCTTATTTATAGACATGAAATTATTAACCAAGTTATATTGTTTAGGAAACAAAGAAGGAGGACCTATGAGGATATAAAATTAAGACTCCTGTTTCCTTGCTGACAATCACAGCTTACTGCAGTGTACTAGTTCTGTCTGTCAGCCACATAACCACTTGGGAAGAGTATTTCAAACAACAAGTAACTTTCTCTCCTGAGCTCTCTGTGTCCAGACCTTAATCATTTAAGGAAAGAAAAAACAAAACAAAACAAAACAAAACAAAAAAAAAAAACACTTTGGTCTAGTTTTTTTATTTTCAAAAAGCCAAATAAGTTTGAGCATATTTTGAAGATTATGCATGAGGGTATTTTGTTTCAAATTAGTTTGCAATTTTCTTTTGCGATCTGGATAAAATATAGGTCATGTAACAGAGTGCAAATCAAAATATGATTAGTAGATTCTAGCTAATCAGCAAAGTCTTTGTTAATGGCCCCTAATGAGGAAAATACACAAATTGAGGCAAATTTTTTAGAAACTTTCATAGCAATGTGACATTGCTACATTTCCCAAGTGCATGATTAATTGACCCAAGTCATTGATAGGAGTGCATGAACCAGTGTGTATTGAGCCTGGTGATAGTCACAGGCAGAAGACTGCATATTGCAATATCTGATGTTATAGAAGAAGAAAAAAGGATTCTTGACCACAGATAGTTTGAGAAGCACTGATGTAGCTTATAAACGCTCATTTGGAAGAGTCCAGGGGAGAAGAGTATTGAAAGAGATAGGTAGTCATCTCCATCAAACTAAAGCTCATATACAACTAAAGAATGGACTGCCAGGAAGATGGCAACCGAGGGAAGCAGCACGTATCAGTCCTGCTGACACTCAATCTCTATCGCCATGAAAACAGCATCTAAACAAAAGAATTAAACCAGCATAAATTTGAACAGAGAACCAAAAATTGAAAGGTGACAGATGTAAAGGTAGAAGGCAGATTAGAGACCAGAAAAGTACCCTGCCTGCCTCCAATGGCTGCAGTCACGGGCAGTGCTGTGCAGCCATTGTACCTCACTGCAACTGGACTGCCAGAGATCTCCAGCAAAAAAGCCATTGACGTGAACAAAGTAAGCCACTATATCTAATCGGAATCGCAAACATTTGACTCCTCCTGCCTGGACTCTGGCAATGACTTGCTGCACTGTTGGTGACTCATGGTGCCTTCAAGAGATCCAGAGCAGTGTTTAACAACCCGTGAGTGAACCAGTCATCCCCAAGGTGACTGCTCAGCAGAGCTGCAGGGACTCACGTATCAAGCAATAGACTTGCAAGGTCTGAGACTTCGCGGTTCAACTTGGTGAAGGTGGGGGTGGTGTCTGCTGTCAGACTAACCAGAGATGTGGATTAGCAGACATCTCCCAGAGCCAATCAGGCAAAAAGACCTAAAGTTTCCAGGGCTCAGACCCCTAGTAGGGCCTCCAGAGATCACCACAAACCACCCAATCATGGTGAGCCGGGAGAAGTCAGACCAACCCAGCCCTAGATGTGGAGAGTGCAGACTCCTACATGTACATTGGGCCTGGTCCCATTGTTACCTGCTGCCTACACAGGCAAGAAGAAACTCAAGCTCACCAACAGTAGAAAGCATGGAGACCTGCATTTAACATTAGATACAATCCCTTTTATTCCAGCCGCCTGCAGTGACTGAGAAAGTCTCAGAAATGTGTCTTTTTTTGAGAGCTCAGATCCAGCCTTGAAGCAGGAAAGATGCTGGTGGCATTCAGCACCTGCACAGAGAGAAACACTAGGCCAGGGTTCAGATCATTGAAGGAGACCAAAAGGCAGGACTATGAACCAACATCATTACTAAAGGTTACAGAGCAAATGAAAGTGGTTGGGACATGCCCAAGAAACTATTATAGACTGTAAATTTTAAACAGTTGAAAGAATCCATGCAGACCAAGGAGGACTACAGAAGCCAAGTCTGCTCAGTATTCATATATTTGTAGGGTTGTATTATTTTGCTGTTTTCTTTTCTTATTTTGTGTGTATACGTGTGCCTGTTTGCTTGTTCTTTCCCACCCCTTTTACAAGCTTCTTCCTTTCTACATATTTACTCTCTTCTCTCCATCTCTTTTCTTTTTTTAATCTCCATTTCTTTGTCTTGTATTAAACCCATTTCCTATTACTATACTCTATACTCTACGTTGGTTATTAGAATCCTACTACATAGTCACTGTCTCTAATCTCTACTATATATTACCTTACCAAACTCAAGCTCTCAATTTATTCCATCCTCTCTGCTACTTTACCCTAGTCTTGCATTCATGACCTCATCATCTTTCTCCTCACTCAACCTTTATCACTGAATACAACACAACTTGCCCCTGTATATACCAGCTGACACCTACAGAGTGAGAGAAAAATATCAAAAGCAAATAGAGATACAAACTTAAGAAACCTGGTATCATGAGGGGGAAGACCAAGGAGGAATGGGCTCCCACAGCCCCACCATAACAGAACCTGGCAACACAGAATTGCACAGATCAGAAACTTAACAGAAGAGATGATACAAGATTTCAGAAAAGAATTTAGAGAGAGACTGAAAGAAATAAAAATAAACAAATAAACAATATGACACCCTGAACAGGACTCAGAAAGAAGCTCTGAAGGAAGCAAGGGATGCAATCATTGGAGTGAAGACGTCAACACAAATAAGCAACAGATTAGAACCAGAGAATGTTACGCTAAGTCAGATTAATCAGTCACAAAAAGTAAGAAATCAGATGTTTTCCCTAATATGCATAAGCTAAGGAGAAAAAGGGTCATAGGAGAAACTCTAGACAAAGAAGGAGAAACCATAGATGAACAAATAAGGTGACCTCACTGATGGGGATGGAAAGGGGAAAGAGGGAAATCGTCTAATGCACATGATGTACATTTTCAAACATACCGAATCAGTCACAAAGCCAATCATGAGAAAGAGGGAGGGGGAGGAAATGGGATGGAAATTGGGGAAGGGCTAAATGAGTGATGTGTGCATGTATGTCCCTACCATCTTGTACTCCATTAAGATGTATGACTACAATGCACCAATAACAAATTTTTTAAAAGATTAATTTTTTTTTGGTGGTACTGGTGTCCCTAGAAACCCTTCTACCTCCGGGCTACACTCCCAGACCTATTTTATTTATACTTTTTAATTTGGAAACAGGGTCTCTTAAGCCAGCGCGGCTGGCTTCGAAACTGCACGATCCTCCTGTCTCCGCCTCCCAAGCGCAGGGATTACAAGCGTGCACCACCACGCCCGGCGCTAAAAAAGAATAATTTTATGTAATGACAAGCAGAATAAAACATCCAGTGGTTTCAAGCATGCACACCACAAATAAAAATTTCAGGGGCAAACACCTGAGTTGCAGGTGCTGACTCATTTATTAAGCTTGCTTCACGTGCAGGCAACTCCAGACAGAAGTTGCAGTCCAGGAAGAGCAGAGGTACTGTCTGCGCTGTGGATGGACATTAGTTTGTAGAGGCGACTCTATTTCCTTTGTGCCTCTGCTGAGTAGTCACTGATTGTCATTCTCCTTGGCCTGCCTCGGAGGATGATTCTGTATTGTTGTTTTTCCATAAATGTTACCAGTTTGGCAACAGTATGTTTAAGATCATGCCTTCATATCTCTACTCTGAAAGCTAAATTACCATATTATGTTTGCCTTTCACCCATTTTCTCAGTAATAAGACTCAGAAGCTCTGAGTATTAAAAAGAGAAAAGAGGAAAGAAAATGACTGTCCTCATATGCTACTAATCACAGTAATGTGATGTGAAACTTGAACAGGCAGATTGGAGGTGGCCCGGGCATATGGGCTTTATTTTCCATTCTTTTCCATAGTTACTCTGTTTGTCACAGCAAGAGAAGAACAGGCTCACCTTACAAGACCTCCATTTCAGATACCACCAGATTCGGTGTTATTGCACCAGCTGTGGTTATACCAGGTCAACCACCGAGTGCAGCGGAAGGCTGAGGGACACAGTGCCCAGATCAATAATGCCGATTTACTCCTTGTCAAACAGTGAAACAATTTTATCATTTTGTTAATAGGATAGTTATTCTTCTTTCCCCCCAAATCAATTAAATGCAACTGAAGTGTAGATTGCGCATCTTCCTTAGGAGCCAAATTAATCCAGTGGTAATTGTTTCCATTCTCTAGGGAATGGACATAGAACAGCACTTTTATTCTATTTGTCTACTTATTTTTTAATCAGTGCAAAGGATTTAATAGCTTCCTAATTAAAAGTGACATTTCTCTTAACCCTTGCTTTATTTCTCTTGTTTCTCCTCCTTTCATTAGATTATCAGATGTACTCCATTAGGGAAAATTTCTCTTATATAGTATTCACAGAGTGAAAATACATCCTACCAGGGAATTTGGAAATGTCCCATCCATGCGTCCCATCCGTTCATGTCCTTTTGAAAGAATCAACATTTTGATTCAGAATACCTTATATTGGGGTTTTTTTTTTTTTTGGTTATTTACTAATAGATGACCTGATTTGAAGCTTTTTTTTTTTAACAACACTTAGGCGATGAAAATAAATAAGATTTTTAGCATTGTTTCATGATGTCTGCAAATTGTGGGGATGCAGGAAGAATCCTGTCTCTCTTTGAGCAATTTCCCAAATAAGAACATCATTGAAATACTTTTTTTAAAAGAAAAAAAGTTAAGTGAAATCAGCCAAGCACAGAAAGAGAAGGGAGATATGTTTCCTCTAATATGCCCAAACTAGGGAGCATTGGGGAGACCAGAGGGACTCCAGATAATGGAAGGGAAATCTCAGCAAAGTTTGAATGGAAGGGTAGGCAAGGAAGAAGGCTGAGGTTGATTAATGGAGGAGCTACATTCGAAAATGTGCATAAGTGTGAATGTAGCATGGTTAACCTGGACACTCATTGTTGGGAAGGGGGAAGGGGAAAGTGGGGCAGGAAGGCACCAAGCACTGTGTGAATGTATGCCTATTCCAATATGGTCCACATAAAAAAAAATAAATTCAAATCCAATTGTTAAAAAAAAGAAAAAGTTGATATGATTGTCTTATAGACTATATTGAAAATATATTTAGTGAACCCAAAAGAGAGTAAGAGTATAAAAGGAAAAAAAAAAGAAGGCAGACGTATTTCAGGCCTTTATTCTGTGGTTCCTTGCCCACCAGGGTGTGATGGCGCGGCGCCCCTCTTCCCTCTTGGTCCTCATTTAAGTTAATTCATCTTAGAACATGTCTAAACCTCAACCTACATGATCTGGAAGGACTGAAAAACTATTTATACCTTTTGTACCAGAGTATATTTACGTTATCAAAATAATTACTTCTCTATCACGAGAAAGTTCATGAAGTTTAATGAGAGTCTGCTATGGGGAGACATTAAGCTCTTCTCCATGTCCTTGGCCATGGTGGGGAGCCATTATGGTCTTCCCCTAATCATTACTAAAAGAGTACTTCTGACTGTCCTTATGTTGTCATTGCAATTAAGACTCTCTCAGAACAATTGATGCTATTGTTCTGTCTGCTAGATAAGATTAGGTTTGTGTTGTACCAGGGTATTGTTTGACTTGCCTGTGATGTATGTACTTTGGGCTTGCCTTTCTTGCATTCCTTTGCAACCCACTGGCCTCTGCTGTGGGGAGCCATTAAGGTTTTCCCCTTTAAGAATACATCTGACTGTCCTTTGCCCAGAGCCAATAAGGTTTGGGGTCATGGAAAGTTCAAGGTCTGAGACAAGCTCAGGTGGGATTGATTGGTTTGACCATTAAGCACACAGGTGGTGACAGCATGATTGACTGGGAGCTGTGTAAATAGGACAAGAGTGATAAACCCAGGATCCGGTCAGTAGAGATATCGACCCGGGAGTGGACTGGCGATCCTTCCATGATAGAATTAAGTATTCTTTGAATACAATTCTTAGAATTGAATTCTTTCCACCCTCACTCCTCTCTTAGGGACCCGTACTTTTACCGGCAGGCTCCGGCAGGTGGTGGCCCATACGGGGAGATTCTGAAACTGAGGACGCAGTGAAGGACACCGCTGAAGAGAAAGAGCGCGCTCGAAGGCTCGTGGTGGGGTGAGTAACGTGCAAGTTGTAATATACAACGGGTCTAAAAATTAGTCTTTTGTTTTTTGTACAGATGTTAAGAGATATGCTTGGTGTTAGGAGAACTAAGATAGAACACGAAGGCGCTTTGCCTTCACTTCCTAAGGAAGATGAGGGTACTGAAGAAGAGGAAGAGCGGCTCGAGGAAACTGCTGCTCGGTCCCATAGGAATGATTAGGGGCTTATCCAGATATTCCAGAGACTCCGGAGCCCAATTTTTGTATAAAACAATTCCAAGTAGCCATAGAGACTTTAACTAAACCATTAGATCAGATAGCTCCTTCAAATAGTGAAGAAGGACCTCAACAGTATTCTCCTATTATCAGCAATACGAACCTTCAAAACTCTCCCACTGTGGCATTTGCTAAACAAAGCACTGAAAAACACCGACCTTTATCTTTGATATCACCGCTTCAAGCGGATATATATCGGGCTGCAGAAAACGGAGAAGATACTAGGGGATTTTGAGATTTCCCGGTTACTGAAGACCCTGGTGGTCAAGGAGGTGTGATTAGAGGACACAGACCCTTTCCTTTCAAACAATTAAAAGAATTAAAAATGGCTTGTGCTCAATATGGGCCATCACCTGCCGGAGCCTGCCGGCAAAAGTACGGGTTCCGAAGAGAGGAGTGAGGATGAAAAGAATTCAAGCATAGCAGGCCTGTGCCTGCCTGCCCAGGGGCCTTCGTAGTTCTCATTTGCCACCTCTATCGTGGTTACTATTTGCTCTCTCTTCTTATGGATGCCTGTGTGGTTTACTCCCCTGCTTTCCGCAGGTCCTCATTCCAATGCTAGAAATTATATAAAAGGGCCACGAGAGCCGGGCATGGTGGCGCACGCTTATAATCACAGCATTTGGGAGGCTGAGACCGGAGGATCTCGGTTCGCGGACAGCCTCAGCTACTTAGTGAGACCCTCTGCAACTCAGTGAGACCCGGTTTCAAAATAAAGAATAAAAAATAAGGCAGGGGGTGTAGCTTGGAGGTCGAATGCCCCTGGGTTTCATCCCCAGAGCCACAAAAAAGAAAGAAAAAGGGCCATGAGAGAACAAGCTTGGCACTAGTAGCAACTAGCAGCCCTCCCATGCTGGGATTCTTTAATCCTCCTTCCTCTCTTCGGAACCTGTACTTTTGCAGGCTGGCTCCGGCAGTCTACTATTTCATACTGGCATTGGGAGCATTTTAATGTATGTCCAACATGTATGTCCAAAGGACCGAGGAAGTAGGTTACTGGCATTGGTTACGTTTCTGTACTCTCGTCCTTCTATTAATAGCTAACCTGTTATATAACACTTTTTAGCAAAACACAGGAGATGCTCAGCCGTATAACTGTGATACTGTCACGGCTCCACTTTGGAACAGGTTGTATTTACATCTCAGCCATTTTCTTTCTTTCTTTCTTTTTTTTTTTTTTTTTTTTACAATCACGGTGCTATAGGACTTGCAAAAATTGTTTAACTTGGATAAAGATGTGGTTTATTTTACTGTGCATGGAATATTGAGATTATTGACACTTCTGACCTTTATTGAGAATTGTCTTGCCTAAAGGACTATAATAATATGCTAACAAAACAACCAGTTTGACTTTAAAATTTTTGTTTTGTTTTGTAATTTTATTTGCTTATTTATTGGTGGTACTGGGGGTGGAACCCAGAAGCTTTCTACCTCCGGGCTGTACTCCCAGACCTATTTTTTAAATATATATTTTATTTGTAAACAGGGTCTCACTAAGTTGCTGAAAGCCTCACTAAGTAGTTGAGGCTGGCTTCGAACCTGTGCGATCCTCCTGCCTCAGCCACCCAAGCGCGGGGATTACAAGCGTGAGCCACCACGCCCGGCTGTTTTGTAATTTTAAAGGTTCATATGCTTTTTTTTTCCATTTAACTAAATGATCTGCTTCTAAAAACACCTAGAATAAATACATTCCTGAGCAATGTTTTAGATTCTGTTTTTAACAGTCAATAAGAACATAAAAATATACACAATAACGGAGCACCACGTAATGTCTTGATATAGGTCAGGTATATTCTGCACAGTGTAGGTTAAACATATTTAACCTCCTCAAACATCTACTATTTATTCATGGTAAAAATTGGTAAGACCATTTTTCCTGCTTTTTAGACATCCTGCTCCTTGGGACCAGAGATGGGTTTTCAAAGGGGTGATTTGGCAAAATGGAAACCAATAAAATAAAATAAACACATTATTTTTAATCGCACAGACATCCTGAGGGTTGGCTGTTTCTAGATGTTGTGGTCTGGACCTCCTGAGCTTTCTGTAACTATAGATCACCCTCTTAAGCCATAAATTAAAGGACCGTAAGCTTCCTGTCACTTTAGTGGGGGAATGTAGGTTGCCTAGTGGCTGTGTTGATGTTTATGCTATGTTCTATGATGTAACTGGTGAGCTATTTAGTTTTAGCAAGCCTCTATCTTCTAGGGCTAGCAATTTTTAAAAAAAAATATAGAATTAATGCTGGTCCACCACTGTTTGGTAAAATAGAAATATCAACTCAAGTTGTAGGCTTTCTCAAGCAATCTTTTTCGTGGGCCTGTGTGTGTTGTTGGGTTTTGAACCCTAGTCCTTGTGCGTTACTAGGCAGGTGCTAAGCTATGTATCCAGCCCCTTGGTTTTATTTTGTATAAAACTCTTCCCAGTGAATATAAGGTTTTGTGCGAGGCTGGCTTGAATACGTGCTTGTGGTGAGATTTGGGAAATCATACCGAGGCTCTGTGGTGGGACATGTGGGTATTGAGACCGATAAGAGTCTTCAAAACTTCCTTGAGGTTCTGTCTTATATTTTAAAGCAGTATGTTGAAGCAGTGCTTACGTATTAGTGAGTAACCGCCTTTTTGATCATTGTCTTCTTCTTCTTCTACATCTTCTCTCCTTTTTTAGCCTTTCTTTCAAAGAAGGAAGTGGCAGAGATAATCCAACATGACTGATTTTGCAACTCTTAAAAAAATTTGCTCTCAAGCCGGGCATGGCGGCGCACGCTTGTAATCCCAGCATTTGGGAGGCTGAGACTGGAGGATCGCGGTTTATGGCCAGCCTCGGCTACTGAGTGAGGCCCTCTGCAACTCAGTGAGACCCTGTTTCAAAATAAAGAATAAAAAATTGGGCAGGGGATGTAGCTCAGAGGTCAAATGCCCCTGGGTTCCATCCCCAGACTCCCCCCCCCAAAAAAAAAAAATTTTGCTCTCAGAGGAATACATTGTATGTGCTGATTACAATCTGTCTAAAATGTCTGTCTGTCTCAGAGTCTAGGAAATATGTAAATTTAAAATAATAGTATTTGATCACCTCTTTCTTACCCTGTGGAGCTTGGTACAGACATGAGCTCGCCACTTGAGGATACCTCTAGGAAACAATCTCATTTTTCACTGGGTTTTCGAGAATGTAGAAGCGTGGTTTTTAGAGGGACAGGAAATGATGACAGAGAGATGAACAAGATTCTACATGAAACTGCTCAAGACTCTCAAGACAGATGGAGTCTTAGATTTTCCTGATAGAATTTTTTTTTTTTCTGGTGGTACTGGGGTTCCTGGAAGCCCTTCTTCCTCCGGGCTACACTCCCAGACCTATTTTATATTTTTGAAACAAGGTCTCTTACGCCAGCGCGGCTGGCTTCGAACCTGCGCGATCCTCCTGTCTCCGCCTCCCAAGGGCGGGGATTACAAGCGTGCGCCACCATGCCCGGCTTCCTGATAGAATTTTTAAAATCCTTTTTTTTTTTTAACAAAGTAATACAGATTTGACTTATTATTTTTTTGATTTTATTTTGTAACCTAGAGTCCTCACCAGTAAGGACGGAATCCATGTCATCTTCACCACCACCTTTTGCACATGAAGGGACTAGATTAGACTTCTCAAATCACCATCCTCTGTGTCCGAAGCTGAATCTCTTCTCGAATTTGGCTTGGTTCTTCAGAGCCCTATTCAAAAGTAATAGCTTATTCCTTGGTTTGCATAATACTCAAATACTAGTGTTAATTACTTTCTGTTTGCTAATTATGTACACTGATTAGCAGTGCAGTCTTTTTAAAATTTCTGGCCTGCATCATTTATCATTTTATACTGATTAAAACGTTTGTTTTTATGTCTATTTATTTATTTATTTATTTATTGCGCCACTGGGGATGGAGCCTCCAGGGCATTCTACACCCCCAGCCCTGTTTTTTATTCTTTATTCTCACTGAGTTGTCTTACAATGTAGCTGAGGCTGTCCCCGAACCCAGATCCTCCATCTCAGTCTCTTAAATGCTGGGATTACAAGCCTGCACCACCACACCTGGCTTAGAGATAAGTATACAGAATAGGGGTATAATTAAAGTGTAAATTATTTATCGCAGTGTTTCCTATTGATGGATGACCTTAAATGTGATGCTGACTTTTCTATTTATTGAGCAATTTAAATGATTATTGTATTTCTACATTTTTTTTTTTTTTGGTCAGAGGACAGAATCACAGTCATCATTTTTCTTGTATCTCAAGTGCAAAACTATCATTTTTATTTTAAAGATAATGGCTCTTTTCTTTCTGTCTGCCGTGAGCACGACAAATGATGGACTTTCAAGACACGTGCATCATTTTTCCTCTTAACAAATGTAAAGCACAATTATAAGCAGAATATACTAACATCAATATGTTTATACAGATGTTAAAATAAATTCATCAGCATTTTTTCCAGATGTCTGCAATCCAGCTTTCTCTTGTATTGTCAAGCCAAAGAATTTTAAATTGGGGTAATTTTTACCAGTATCCTTATCCTGATATTTCTGTTGTATTAGGACATGGCCGAAGTTGCCTTTGAACCTGATGGTTATTAAGCTGAAGTTTTGTTTTCCGTGGTTTGCAAAGCAAGGGACAAATCTAAGACCTAATCTAAATGCCCTTTCTTTATAATTTTATAAGAAATAAGTATAGCAATCAGGAATGGGAATGATTTCAGATCATTTTATTGGGTTTGTATAAACATCTGATTTAATGCATGTGTCGCTAACACTGAAGAAATTCTTCTGGATAATACTGAAATCTAAAATCAAATGAGAATGTGCATCTCCATGCCTTAAACCATTCTGATTGTCTATAAAATCTAAGTAAAAGGGAAAACAACAGTCAGGCATTATGACCCACTCTTGTTAACTCAGTTCTTTTTTGTGTGCGTGTGGTACTGGGGTTCCTGGAAACCCTTCTACCTCCGGGCTACACTCCCAGACCTATTTTTATACTTTTTATTTGGAAACAACAGGGTCTCTTAAGTCAGCGCGGCTGGCTTCGACCCTGAACGATCCTCCTGTCTCGGCCTCCCAAGTGTGGGGATTACAAGAGTGCGCCACCACGCCCAGCTAACTCAGTTCTTGATAGGCTGAGACAGGAGGATTGTAGGTTCAAGGCCAGCCTCGGCAACTTCTCAAAGCCCTTTACAACTTAGTAGGACCCTGTTTCGAAATAAAAAGTAAAGTAAGGCTGTGTGTGTAGCACAGAGGTAAAAATGCCCTTGAGTTCATTTCCCAGTACCGCATACACACACAACAAAAAAATAAAAATAAAAATAAAAATAAATACAAAGAACGTGGTTTTATTGAAGTTAAAGGAAGACGAAAGAGGGGCTGTGGACTGTGAGGAACTTTATGATTTGACTTTACAATGATATTGTAATTTCTCCTTGAAATTCTGAATCCTAGGTTCCGTTATGGTGTGAGAAGTTTTACATCATGGCAGAAAAGTCATGATGTTACCTAGGAACTCTTCCTGCTATCTGCTAATTACTTTCTATGAATAAAAAACTTCTAGAAAAACATTTTAAATAGAATTGTAAAATTCTACTAAGGAAAAAATAAACTACTTCAGAGAGCTCTTCTGAGTATTAATATATCTGTGGCATGTAGAACACTGCATAAGCTTAGCACTTAAAAGTACCTTCTGTTATTATTTTTATTATTATTATTACTGCTATAATTACTATTAGCTGTGATAGATATATTAATAGAGCTGAAAAAAGAACCTCTGAAAAGTGTTATTTTTAAATGGACTTGTAAATTCAGAACTAAAAAAATGGAGAAAATGTTATTGTTTGCCCTGAAGAAAAATGTTTTCCTCTACAATTAAATAAAATGGGAAATATCTCATGTTCTGATATATAAATGGACAATTTCTATGAGATTTTATTGTAGCAATTACTTTGTGGTACAACTGTAAAGAAATATTCATTCAAAAATCACATTGTTTTATGTATTACATTTTTACATTAGCTCACATAGTAAAAGAAAAGTTCAACACCACCAAAACATTGCTATGAAGAGCCTTTGTAAAAGATATTTTTATTGAAACATTTTTCTTGCATATGAACTTGCGAAAAATAATGTAGACGATGAAGGATTGTTTTCCCTTCGTTTCTAATAAAAACAGTAAGGAAACTATATGGTATTCATAAATCATCCTTTCCTGTTCATTTTTCTGGGCCTAAAACTATGTAGAATAACTTTATATCCTATAGTGGTTTCGGAGATATGAAGATGTACAATTTATTAAGTGATGATAAAACTTTCAAAATAATCAGATGTATGTACTTTTAAATCTTTCTGCTTTTCTCTTTCCTTTTTTCTGCTTTATAATTTTGGAATATATTAATTTGAAAGGGAAAATTCCAACATTTGGCCAATCTTCACTTATATGCCAAGAAGGTTGATTTTTAACATAGATACAAGACTGTGTGTGTGTGTGTGTGTGTGTGTGTGTGTGTGTGTTACTGGGAATGAAACCTAGGGGCATTCTACCTCTGAGCTACACCCCCAGCCCTATTTTTATATTCTTTATTTTTACAAAAGGGTCTCACTGAGTTGCAAAGGGCCTCGCTAAGTAGCCGAGGCTGTCTATGAACCACAGTCCTCCTAGCTCAGCCTCTCAAATGCTGGGTTTACAGGCATGCACCACCATGCTTGCCAAAGAGAATTATTAATATCTTAAAATTGCTTTCCTAAAATGAAAAGAACTGGCCTCTTGTCTTTTGATAGTGAACAGACTCCAGTAATATTTTTGTTAATATTATCAGGAAGTTCTGCTTGCATAACACCTGTAATATATGAATATTGCAAACATGGCTTTCATGCTGTAAACAAAACTATTCAGCTATGACCATAGAGGGAAAGATGTATACATACCATAGACCTTTTAGGAAATTGTTGATGTAATTTGTAATTCTCCCTTTTCCCCTTATTTCACATAATAACATTTTGTCTAAAGCACCTGACTCAAAATTAATAGACTGATTAGCAAAAATTACCAGAAGTCCCCTAAATAGTAGAAAGAAAGAAAAAAATAACAAGATATTATGTTAGCCAATCATGTCCAGAGTCAAAGCATTAAAAAAGATTATTGAAGCATAATTTTGATCAGGGCATTGGAAGGATAAAGTTTTGTGTTTTTTTTTTTTTTTTTTGCTACACTCCCAGACCTATTTTTTTATATTTCTATTTGGAAACAGGGTCTCCTGAGCCAGTGAGGCTGGCTCCGAACCTGCGCCATCCTCCTGTCTCCGCCTCCCACGTGCGGGGATGACAAGCGTGCGCCACCGCGCCCGGCTGGTATGTTGTAAATATAGACAATACTGTATTCAGAGTGATACCAACGTACATGCGTACATCACTCGGCATATTATAGTTCATATCCCACACCATTTTCCTCCAGCTTTTCCATACATATCGCTGCGATTGGTAGTGATACCTTCATGTGTGGATATAACATCTGAACATTTTCTTTCTAAATCCTACCCCCACCATAGTTTTTCTCTACAGCTTTTTCTCCTTGTTTATTCAAAGTCTCTTTTGTGTGTTATTTTTCTCTCTCACTTCCACATATGAGAACAAATGTATGGCCCAGGATTTCCGGAAACTGGATGATATCCCTTGTCGTAATATTCTCTGCTTTCATTCCTTTTTCCTGAAGGTAACATAATTTTGATTTTTTTATGGCAAGTAAAACTTCATTTTATAAATATGCTGCATTTTTTTGTTATCCATTCATCTGTTGAGAAACATCTAGTTTGGTTTCCTAATTTGGCTCTTGTGAATTATGCTACTCTAATCATGGAAAACGCATGTATCATTAGAGTATTGTAACTTTAGTTCTTTTGGAATGATACCAAAGACTGGTATGGAGGGTCATATGGTGGTTCTGTTCCTAGTTTTATGAGGAACCTCCTTATTGATCTTCATAGTGGTTAAACTAATTTACAATCTCATCAACAGTGTATAAAAATCTCTATTTTCCTACATCCTGGCCCCATTGATTACTGTCTGTGTTGTTGTTGTTTTTTTTTGGGGGGGGTACTGGGGATGGAACCCAGGGGCCTTCCACTTCCAGGCTACACTCCCCGACCTATTTTATATTTTATTTGGAAACAGGGTTTCTTAAACCAGCCCAGGCTGGCTTCGAACCTGTGTGATCCTCTTGTCTCCGCCTCCCAAGCAGGAGGATTACAAGTGTGCATCACCACTCCCAGCTGTGTTCTTGATGATTGTCACTCTAACTGGAGTTAGATAAAATTTCAGTGTAGTTTTAATTTACATTTCCCCGACTACTAATGATGCTGAACTTTTTTCATGTAACTCTTTAAATTTTTTTATTGGTGCAATGTAGTTGTACACCTTAATGGGATAAAATATGGTGGAGACATACATGCACACATCATCCTGTTAGCCCTTATCCCTCCCCAACCCTCCTTTCCATGCTTGGCTTAGCAATTGACTTTGATATCTTTAAGTACACCAATCATCCTATTAGCCCTTATCCCTCCCCAACCCTCCTTTCCATGCTTGGCTTAGCGATTGACTTTGATATCTTTAAGTATACCATTTGCTTTAGAGAGTTTCCCACTTCCCCTTCCCATCCCCTCGGTTAGGTCGCCTTATTTGCTCCTCTACAGGGTCTCCTTCTTCATCTAGGGTTCCTCCTGTTACCCATTTCTCCTTAGCTTTCGCATATTAGGGAGAGCATCCAATTGCTTATTTTTTTGTGACTGACTAATCTCACTTAGCATAATGTCCTCCAGTTCCATCCATTTCCCTGTGAATGATGTAACTGTGTTTTTCTTTATGGCTGAGTAAAATTCCATTGTGTACATATCCCACAGTTTTGTAATCCATTCCTCTGTTGACAGACATCTTGGCTGGTTCCATTGTTTGGCCATGGTCAATTGTTCAACTGTGAACACAGATACACATGCATTCGTTTGGTAGTTTGGTTTTCTTTCTTTGGGGTAGATGTCCCGAAGTGGTATTGCTGGACCAAATGGTATTTCTTCTTTTGTGAAGTGTTATTGAAATCAATTGCCTCTTTTTTATTGGGCTATTTTTATTTATTTTTATTTATTTATTTCTTCAAACAGTACAGATATTAGTCCTCTATCACAGAAGTAGTTGGTGAATATTGGGAGCTTAGAGCTCCCCATCTATAACTTCTCTCTTCAGACCCTTGATCTTTCTTTTGCCAACGTAGAAGCTTTTTAAATTTATACCATCCCATTTATTGAGTCTCAGTTCTACTTCCTGAGCTTTGGGGATTTTAGTGAGGACGTTTCTACTAATACCCATATGTCAGCTTTGGCTCCTTTGCCAAAATGCAACTCGTAGGAAGATTTGTCTCTGTATTTTTTATTCCGTTGGTCCGTAAGTCTGTATTTTGCCAAAACGTTGCTGACTTTGTTACTCTAGCTCCGTAGTATTGCGATGATTTCAGCGTAGTTCTAATTGCTCAGAAATGCTTTGGCTATTCTGGGTCTTTTGTTTTTCCATATAGAGTTTGGAACTGATTTTTTCTTGTTCCGTGAAGGATGACATGGGTGTTTTGTTAGGGATCGCATTGAACCTGTAGCTTGCATTATATAGTGTGGTCATTTGACAATATTTATTCTGCCTATCTATGAACATGGGGAGTCTTTTTACCCTGTAAGTTCCTCTTCTTCAGCATTCACTATTATTTTTTACAGAGATCTTTTACCTCCTTGGCTAGATTTAATTCCTGTTTTCTTGATTTGTTTGTTTAGACTACTGTGAATGAAAATGTTTTCCAGATTTTTCAGCAGATTTATGGTTGGCATATAGAAAACTTATTGATCCTAAAAGCAGTCCAGAATTATTTTTCTGGTGTCATCATCTGATTGAGCTCCCATCTAACTAATTAATAACCTGGTCCTACATAGAAAACTGAAGATTGTGATGTTGAAACCTACAACCGCTATACATTAAAGACCCATAGTCTAAAACTTACTCATAAATATAATTTTTCTATAACAAATGGCATTTTTTGAACCTGTCAATTATTTCTTCTCTAACTCCAAGAGTAAAAGGTTCTAAAAATGCTTAGCTCAAACAAAGTAGGACTCTGCTTCTTGGGGGTATATGGGGCTCCCTAAATTGTGTCTAAATCAACTGAATCTTCTTCATGCTAGTGGCTTCTGGTTTGATACTGTTGTCTAATTAAATTCTCCTCATTTTGGAGATAAACTGAGACCAAGAATTCTATTTTATTTATTTAAAATTACGCTACAATTATGTGTAAGGTAAGACGGAGCTCAGCATTCAAAGATTTTTCTCAAAACTTTGCTACCATGAAAACACCAAGTCATTATTTTTCCCAAAGTTCTTAGCTTTAATGACGGGAGACGATCTCCGGGGACTTTGTAGTCCTTTGAGATGGGTCTACGCTGGGAGACAGCACAAGGAGATCTTTGAGAGATGTGTGCAAATCTTGGCTCTGTCTGTCGCTTACTGGTTGTGAGTTCACATTTACTATTTTAGCCACGGAGTCTTAGATTACTCATAGACAAAACAGAAATTGTGTTGGTTGGAGTTTTCCAGAGCCAGAGGGATACGTGTGGAGAGAGACCCATTTTAAGAAACTGGCTTATGTAATCGTGGAGGCCAGCAAGTTCAGCTTTGCAGGGTGGAAACTTCTAAACAGTTAATATTGAAGCCTTAGTCTGGGGGCAGCCTGAAAAACAAATCCTCTTAGGGGACTTTTGTATCCCTTAAGACTTTCAGCTGATTAGAAGAGGCCCACTCACGTAATGAAGAGTGGTCTGGTTACTCAAAAATCTACTGATTTAAGTGTTAATCACAAATCGATGCTTTCACAGCAAAACCTTGACTAGTGTTTGAACAATGGCTTGGGCACCATAATCCACATAAGTTGGTGGATAAAATTAACCATCGCAGGAGAAATAATATCAACAGTATTAATCTCTCTATGCTTGTGGGAATTGGATCACGGGCGTTATATAATTAACACAATGCTTATTACATATTAGTTTCTCAGCAAACAGTAGTTATTACTGTCGTTGTTACCCTTATTAGGTATTTTACTAAAACTTTTAAGTTTATAGTCATCTTCATCTTTAAGTTTCAAGGAAAATTATTAGCTTATGGTGGTGATTTTGATAAATAATAACTTTTGCTTTGATAAAAGTACTGTTATATAGCTTTACAAAATCTTTTGACAATCATGTCAAGAAAGTACTGTTTTATATGTTAGGTAGCATAATAAATTTGGAAAACATAAAAAAAATTTATGAGTAACTTTGTAAAAATGTGAATGCCTAATAAAATTTCAAAGGGAGTAATACATCTTTCTGTTCTTTAATGCAGTAGCTTATGAAAATTGTCAAATTCTGATTACTGAAAACTATATAAGTAAAATGTGTTTTAGAGGTGAATGCATATTATTATAAGATTCCATTATCCCCGAAGCCACATTATTAGAGTTTCCAGATTCCACTGGCCTAATGGGGTAAGTAGGGAGCTCCCATTTACTCAATTGCTGAGTGGGGGGGAAAAAATCAACAAATCTTAGTTGAAAAGTTAGAGGGGAAAAAATGACTGAAGGATACAGTTACCTGGGAATCACAGAACACAAATTACTTAGCAATGCAGGACCATTATGCAAACCCAGTTCTCCATAGATTACAAATTGGTTCCTTCAGGAAGAAGTAGGCCCTGGGCCACTTTTCATCCAAACTTGGAGACCTTAACAACCGTATCACTTTTTGTTATCAATACCGTAAACAGCTATACCCCCAGACCTAGTTTTATTCCTTATTTTGAAACAGGGTTTCATTGAGTTGCAGTGGGCCTTATTAAGTAGCTGAGGCTGGCCTCGAACTGTGATCTTCCCGTTTAAGCTTCTAGTCTATAAGCAGAATTCATCCCAATAAAGCCTGCGCTGCCATAGAGTTGTCCTCTGTCTTCTTTTCCCTGGGTCTCTGACTTGGGAGGTTGAGACAGGAGGAATCGCTGGTTTGAGGCCAGCCTCTGCAACTCAGCAAGCCCTCAACAACTTAATTAGTCCCTATCTCAAGATAAAAAAAAGAAATAAAATAGGGCTACGAATGTGACTCAGAGGTAGAATGTCTCTGGGTTCTGCCTCCAGTGCCAAAAATTTAAAAAAGAAGAAGAGAGAAAGGGAGAAAGAAAAAAAATGTCTCCAGTTGCCAAGACAAGTGTAGCTTTTGGTGACAAAGGTGGTCCCAGAGACACTGGGACGAACAGGAGTGTGTGTATTTCCATAAAGTGCTTACTTGAAGATTTGTTTATGTTGGCTGAACACGGTTCAGAAAAAGCCTATTGTGCAGGTGGCCAAATTACACATTAGGACGGCATCTCATTCCTTGACAGTCATGTGAGAATGAATTAGATGGATATCCCTTTCTTTCCTACATTGTTGTGAGCAAGAAAAAGGCAAGCAGCAAAGATCTAGCTCTCTGGGATAATTATCCTTTATGGAGTAGGAGAATAATTGACTGCCACTCACGGTGTCTGCAAAGACTGTATTCTCCTTGGCTTCCCTGTGCTTTAGACTGTAATTTTATGCTTTTGTGGAAAGGGAACTGACTCTTATGGCTAAAAGCCAAACCTTTCTCTTTTGAGGTAGACTAGGATGACCACGGGCATCCTAATGTAAAATAGCTTTTCATTGTCCCCTCCTGCGTCTCGTGCAAGCTAACACTGTGCCTCCAAATAAAAAGATGGAAGGTTTTTAGAAAGTCATCTTCTGCAAATGAGCCGGAGGGAGAAGAGGCAGCTGTCTGTGCCCACATTTGGTTTTAACTATTACCTCTTGACTAATCACTTTTAGCAGCCTGATTTCTAAGCTAGGGCAGTATTTTTATGAGAACACTAGATCAGGCTGTTGGTCCTGCAAATAATATGACCATTTCTGATCTCAGCCAGTCCCCTCGCCCCCATCAAAGATCCTCAGGTAGTCAAACGAAATCAGACGTGGCAGTTATTCTAGAAGTTCTCCTCTGCGAACATCACAGTTGCATATTGGAATACAGTCCACCTGCCACCCATGCCTGCTCAGAAAGAGGCTCTTCAGTGTTGGGAGCCATTAAGGCCTTCCCCTGGATCGGTGTCTCTGACTCAGCTGATCGTCTTTCTCCCAGAGTCAACAAGGTTTGAGGTTATGGAAAGTTCAAAGAGGTCTGAGAGAGGATCAGGTGGTGCTGGCACGAGGGCACTGATAGACCTATCTGGAATGATGTGTTTTGTATTGGTCTTTATTGTATTCCGGTGGTGGTAGCACGAGACTGTTGATTGACCTGTAGCTGTGTATAAATACCTCTGGAAAAACAAGTCGGGGTCGGCGCAATGAAGACGAGATTGACCCAGATACTGACCCAGGCATAATCGTCCACCTGTAGGAAATATTGACCCACGAACAGGGATCGACCGGTAGAGATGGTAGGCTGGAGGCTCCCCCACGTTAGGGTTAAAAACTCTTCATCCTCACGCCTCACTTCAGAACCCCTACTCTTGCCGGCTGGCTCCAGCACTCCAGGACGTTCAATAATGGGAAGTTACTGGATAGTTATGAAGTACCTATCTGGAATGGGCAGTTTTCTAATTCTCCTTGTAACAAACTCATGGCCAGGTGAGTCGGTTATACACGAGCCAAATTATGATTCCTCTGGAAATCGCTATGGTGGAACCATGGATTTCGGAGCCCAAAATATTAGCGTCTTGCAACTCAAAATGTAGTTTTTTACTTGGAGTACCGGCATCTTCAGATGGTTAGCTATGCGCCTAAGGAAATTGTAGGTGATTAACCTGAAGGGTCAAGTTTGAGAGAGCCTGCTTTGCGGGTGTCCTGGCTGCTCCCAGCTCACTAGACCAGATTGTTTGAGAGGGGATCCCAGCAGAGCTTTTTAACCCCTTGCTTTCCAGTGGATTCTAATATTCATCCTGTCAACGCAAAAGAGCCATTCCTTTGGGTAAAAAAAAACATTCGGTTCATGCCCATAATTATTTTCTAATGCATACTGCTTAATTTGAAGATAACGATGCCCTACCCAGCAGCAGATCTCCCCATGTCCTTTGCTGAGATTGAGTTTTTCCAGGAATTAGAAACAGAGGGGCTAGATGGTGTTTATATTGTAAGCCAGTCCTTATAATTTCATCTGTCTGCCATGTGGTACCCTTCTGGCCAAAACTGAAGAGGGAATATAAGTTCAGGATAGCCTAACAAAGGGACTTTGGGTCCGGTTACAACCTGTGTTGCACTTCAGACTGTTAAATATTGTGTGACCCCTGGAGCCAGCTCAGATACCCTGTGCCCAGGAGAATGAAATACAGTGATTGATAGAGAAAGCAAGTCAGCTACTGTCTTATGGGTCACCTGCTGCATTAACCAGCTTTGGTCACCTCAATAACTATCTCTAATCCCTTCTGAAATACTAAACTCTCTAACTGTTCAGAAATTTTTATCTGGGTTTTATGCTGCTTTTCGTTGAAAACCTCCTGCCAGTGAATTTTTTTCAAAAATGTATCATCATCATCAGAATCTGTGATATTACATTTCCTGAAATAAAAAACATGGAGTTACAGATTTTAATTTTGAAAGGAAACTCTGGCACCCTCCCCACCCAACTGCTCAGGTAGTTTCTGGACAACACTAAAAGATGTCTTGCCTCCAGGAGGAGAGACAGAAAATTTAGCAAATTTGCTGATGTGGTATTTCTGCACGGCACTTTCTCATTTTCTGTCTCTGGATGTGACAGATAGGGACAGACCAGAGAAATAGATTTCTTCTGCTTGAAGGGGCACAGAATGTACTTCTCAGACCACACATCTCCTTCTGCACAAGGCATGTTTGAGAAAAGCGGAGTTTGCTTGAAAATGGGAGAAGACTTTGGAGCCCATCGAGTGACCACTGAGTTTTCTTTTGCCCATTATCATTTCTGCAGAATCCAAATCTAGAAAGACAGTCAGGAAGAGTTAGTAAATTTAAATGTCGTACCATCTTTATACTGTCTAGTTCCTCCTAATTCAATTTAAAAATGTTTTTCAGCGTATTTCCAAAAGTGACCTGTGATTATGTTTCAAAAGGACAGGTATTTTGGTCTTTTTTCATCCATCACAATATCTCTAGTGTCTAGAATGCCAGGTATACAGTAAGCACTTAACAAATGAACGAATAAACTTTCTAGTCACTACTCTATTTCAGTTTCTAGCTTAGTACGTAAAAATGGTAATGCTTAGTTCCTGAAAATGCTTATTATGCACATGTTTAGTAATTATTGGTTTAATAAGTTCATGAAAAACATAACATAGATTGTATTTTAGGACAGATATTAAAAGATTACATTGGCTTAGAAGGCTATGCACTGAGAAGTCCAGAAATATTTCCATTGACTCTGAAATCCAAAATTAAAGCTATCGGATTTTAAACCAACAGGTCCTGTTTCATTTTTCTGATGGGAATCATTAGTTTTCCCTTCGGAGAAAAAAATTCATTTCCTTCTTTATGCTTCGAGTTTTTCTTAAGTTCTGGTAATATTTATTAAGTGTCTACTTCGAGTAGGCATTGGCTCAGTGTCCAGATATAAATGAAGAAGGGCCCGGGTCCTAAGCTCACAACTCTGGAATTGGCTTGTGCTTGTTGAGGTTAAAGTGTTAACAGTGTCTCCTAAGGATTAGCTAAGTACTGGGCAAGCAGTCCTCAGTATGTGCTTGTCGAATTGGAAAACTATGAACCCAGGTTAAAAGAGAATGTATAGTACACATCTCTAAGGTACTAGAAGCCACTGTGTGTGACTTCCAAAGGAGGGTATCGCATCTAATTGGGACCTTGGAGGAACTTTCTAGAGAAGGTGTGTGTGTGGGGGGGGGGGGGGGGTCTGGGGATTGAATCTAGGACAATTCTACCTTTGAGCTATACTCCCAACCCTTTTCTGTTTTATTTTATTTTGAAATAAAGTCTTGTTAGGTTGCTAAGTTGCTGAGGCTGGTCTCGAACCTGTGATTTTCCTGTCTCAGCCTACCAAACACCGGGAGATAAGAATGCCAGTAAGTACATGCGATAGAAAGACTTACCCTACATGGCCTGTGTTAAGCTTTCTTGCCTCCTTCTGGTATAGGTCACTGTTGTATGAAAAACAGATAAGCTTGAGCCGGGCGTGGTGGCGCACGCTTGTAATCCCCGTGCTTGGGAGGCGGAGACAGGAGGATCGCATAGGTTCAAATCCAGCCGCGCTGGCGTAAGAGACCTTGTTTCAAAAATATAAAATAGGTCTGGGAGTATAGCCCAGAGGTAGAAGGGCTTCCAGGAACCCCAGTGCCACCAACCAACCAACCAACAAACAAACAAACAAACAAACAAACAAACAAACAAACACCAGATAAGCTTGTTCTTGAAGATACCATACTGTCTGATATAATCCTGTGCCAGTTATATGGGCCTTTCCTTGTGCTGGAAAGCAAAAATGCTTGCATTTCACTGGTGCCATTATGCAGGAGTGGACCTGGGACCTGGCATTGGATGGTGCTTTCGTGCCCCATACCACCCTCAGGCAACAACATCACTGAGATGGACAGACTGGCCAGATGGATGAAGAGACTGTGGTCTGTTTTGCAGACGTTGCTGTCCACTGCTGTGGCCTTTCCAAAGGGCAGATGGCTACGTGGACTTGGCCCTGGTAGATGGAAGCGTCTGTTGGGTGTCCATGGGGCAGGGCCTAGATGTGTGTCTCCAGGTAGTCCTTTAGTGACAGGCAAGTGACCTTGGTGGCCCAGGTTTCTTCCCCAGGGGCAGCAAGTGACACCACTGTAGTTTAGTGAACTTTTCTCCTCTTACCAGTGGCCCGTTATGAGTCCCCTTTGATTTGCATGGAGCCTACAGAGCTGCAGACACAGGCAAAGCCAATTTGGTATGCTTGGCCAGACCTCGTGGCCAGAATTTGGGATGGTTTTGTACAGTGAGTCCTTCCTGTTGGGCTGTTTATTGGGACTTGATCATGTAGAAAGCCACTTGGCAAACCAATGATTGCCTGGCAAAGCCCTTTCTGCTAAAATAATGAGAAATAGGCCGCCAAAAGACAAGGGCCATATGTCATGTGACTGAGTTTGCACCGAGCACTTCCTGTGACTGGGCGCACAGCCGGGCAATGATGATGCCGGACACCTTGGCCCCGGGACAGTGGCTGCAGACTGCACCTGTGGGAGATCTCACACAGTCGGAGACATAGCCGCCATTTGCCTGCAGGTCATGGGACAACGGGGAGCCTGCCAGTAGAATGGACATGTGTGGTGTGTGGTTGTTTGTGAACACTGTGCCAGCTGTCATAGTTTGTATTGCTTTTGTGGCAGTGGGCCCCAGTGCCCCTCATACCCCGCACAGGGGCGCTTGTGTGGACAATGAGAATTGCTTAGTGTTAGGGAGAGAGAAGCCCCAGCTGGGTGGACTGTGGGGACAGTCAGGACATGGCCTGTGCTAGGCTTCCTCATCTCTTCCGTGAAGGCTGCTGTTGTATGAAATGGTCTAGTGCACCAGTGTGTGGCCCTGAACACACAGGTAGGCAGATGTGCTAACAGGAAAGTCGCCACGTAGAATCCCCATATACCTCGTCGGCCTTCACTGGGCACCAGAGGCCAAGGCCTCGTATTTTAGGTTGCTGCAACTGGAATACAGATTTTTCTCATTCCTGCATCTTCTATTTCTTTTACAGATGGACTAGATCAAACCTGCAACTTCCCAGCCTGAGTCCGTAGCACACTAGCACGCCCGTAGCACAGGACAACAAAGAAGAGATCGGCGTAATCAGCAGAGGGTGTGAGTCGCCTTCAGAGAAAAGTGAGTAGTTGGATAATCCTTCAAAGATAAGAGTTGCCAGGTAGAGTGCCTTAACCGCCCAGATAGATTTTGTACTTGAATCATAGCCAGGAGCCTGAACTTGGTAGCACACAGCAGATGCCTGGCTACCACCCTCAAATATTTTGATATATAACTGGCATGGAGTGTGACCAGGGCGACGAAAGTGTTAAGAGATTCCCAGTAGTCTCTAACATGCAAGCCAAGTTTATAGACTATTGCTCTCAGGAATCTAGAGAGATAAGATAACAGGAAATGATAGGAGCTGCTCTTCCAGTCTGAAGATTCCGCAGGGGCTTAGAAGTTTAAGGGGCTAAAAGGAAGGAAAGTCTGGTAGAGCTCTGAAAAGCAGATTTGAACTCCAAGGGCAAAGTTAGCATCTCTTCTGTAGGTCCAAAAGTTTTCTGTCTCGGAGTACTGGTCTTGCAGGATGAACAGACTCCTGTTCATCTTTCAAATTGCAGTTGAAATTCCTTTTCCTTGGCAAAGCTCTCCTGGACTCCTGAAAAGATCAGACGCCTGTGTTTGATGCTCTCAAAGCCGCCTGATCTTTTCTGCTACAGGCACTATTCCTGTTAACAGTTCACAGAGGTTTGTTATATGTATTTCTATATGCAAATCAGCTTATTTGTGGTTGGCAAAGGTGGGATTTTTGTTGTCACAGGAGAAGGGTTGATGTCACAGGAGAAGGGTTGATTCTTCAAATCGGGATCAGCAGGGTCCTTGGCTTATATATTGGAACCAAATTTTCAGATATAGAGAGATTCATGTTAAAAAGTAAGAAATACGCGTTCAAGAAAGAATACAGACCATTCCCAAAGTGAGAGGCTTCTTTGGGAGTGTAAGGCTCTATTCGTAGGGGCTTCTGTGAAGGAAGTGTGTGAGGATGACCTCAATCTGGTAGTCACCGGTGATTTAGGGTGGTCTAGTAATCCTCAGGAAAACCTCGGGCTGATCGTGGTCCCCAGTATTTGATCAATATATGAGATGAAGGGTCCCGTAAATTATAGGTTTCTCAAGAGACAATGTCTCTGTCTTATTAACAGTGCATAGGGCAATTACAGTTTTGTTTGTTTGATTTTGGTTTACTCTAGGGTTCACAGATTTTCTAAGAATTTGAGACAAGCGTGAAAGAGAGGACTAGTCTGGGGAGTAAAGGTCTGATGAATTTTAGCACAAGATTCTTATATAAAATTATAATTTTACTTCTCCTTCCTATCTGGCTCTTTTCTGCCTATTTTTTCAATCCTATATCAATGTCATTGTAGCACAAAAGATAATAACTCAGCTGAATATAGCTGTCTTGGAGGAAAACTATTGAACTGCCTTCTTGTGTCCTACCATTTGGCTCTGACTGGCCAGGATCTGGTCTTGCAAACCTTTATGGATCTCCCTATCTTTGGGCAATTTACCCAAGCATTCATCATGAATTTTTTTTTTTTTTTTTTTTTGGTACTGGGGTTCCTGGAGGCCCTTCTACCTCTGAGCTACACTCCCAGACCTATTTTTACATTTTTATTTTGGAAACGGGGTCTCCTAAGCCAGCGCACGTGGCTGGCTTCGAACCTGTGCGATCCTCCTGTCTCCGCTTCCCAAGCGCGGGGATGACAAGCGTGCGCCACCACGCCCGGCTATGAATCAGTTTTAAGAGAATTGAGAGGTATGGATAACAGAACTTGTATTAGGGTTCTCTGGAAACTGTGTGTGTTTGTGTGTGCACGCACACGCGTGTGTGAGAGAGAGAAAGAGAGAGAGAGAGAGTGCAAGCATACGTTAAGGAATATATTGGTGAATCACGTTCAATTTTTTGTTTAAAAAAAAAACTCTTATTTTTTAAGTTCTTCAAGCTTTTCTAATTTATTTATTTTTTCCTATAGAGCAATTTCTTCCTGTGTCCGATTCTTGACTTTCGATGGCTTGTGCCTTGCTGTTTTTTTTTTTAATTATTTTTGTTTTTCCTTCTGTTTCTTAAGCTACCATCAGTCTGTATTTGGGCATCTCTTTCCCTAGAGTTTATACTATAGAGCAGAGAATAGACTTTTGCCTGAAGAGTCAGATGGTGAATATTTTATACTTTCCAGAACAAGACACAACATTGGGGCTGTTGTTTACTTATATAATTTTTAAAACTATAATCAGTTGAAACAGGTAAAATCATGCTTACTTCACTGGTCCAAGGTTGCAGGCTGGATATAACTTATGAACTGGTAGTCTGTCAGTCTGGTGCATGTGAGAGCACTGAACTTGAGCAAGGTGCTGGGTGTGTATTATCTGCACAGCTTTCTTTGATAGCGTGATATAAGTCCCTCTCTTATAGGATAGAATCAAAAGGTGGCTGCTATTTGGCCTGCTTGCCTGACAGGATTAATCAGGAGATAAAGATGGCTTAAGGTTAGGAAATATTGATAAAATCTGAGGTAGACATCTGTACCTTATGTGGAGAATGCCCAGCTGTAGAAAACAATGCTTGTGTTAGGGTGGAAACGAAAAGGAGCTTAAAAGAAAAAGAGACGTACTGCTTGGGCAGATGGCGAACTTTTAAGAGAAAGCACAGGGAAACGGGGTTATTCAACTTGCTTTGTGTTCTTTCTTCTCTGTTCAGTTGATTGCCTCATCCGAACAGAGAATAGACTTTGATGAAAAGGAATTGATGTTGAAAATAAAGAGAATGTGAGAGTCCTCCCCATGGACTCATAGCATTCATTTGCCTACGTCTCGCTCATTATCTTTTGGGACAAAGCTAGAGAAACGTTGGACGAAGTGAGGATATTTTTAGATGCTTCTGAAACTTCTTGAATAACAAATTACAAAACAAAAAGATGCATTGCCAAGAACAAAGGTCTGGAGTGATACGGTATAGGGCTTTGGCTTCAACCTAACTTTGGCAAATATTTTATGGAAATACAAAGATCTCAGTTATAACTTTTCCTCTTACAAATATCTTGGATGTTGGAGAGACCAAATGCCCTCGTTATGAGATTATCTTTTTTATTTTTGCGATACTGGGGATGGAATCCAGGGGCATTCTACCTCCGAGCTACAACCTCAGGCCTGCTTTTTATTCTGTATTTTGAAACAGAGTCTCACTGAGTTATAAAGAGCCTCACTAAGTAGTTGAGGCTGTTCACAAACTGAGATCCTCCTGTCTCAGCCTCCCAAGTGCTTGGATTACAAGCATGTGCCACTATACCCATTATCTCTGGTACACGCCTTTTAATATGATTATGAGTATTTACTTTCTTTCATCCTATTTGACCAAAAGCCTTCTTCTTGTCCTAATGCAGGTGTGGGCTCACCCCTGTCTCTGGTGCAAGACGTTATTAAGAGCAAGATGGATTACTTGATTGACAAAGTCTTGGGTCACATGGTATCAGCCCCTTTGACAAAAGCCTATACCATTCTCCTGAGTCCTTAGGGAATTTAGCCTATCTGCTAGAAGTTATTATGTAAACTTGTTTGTAAACTTGTTTGTAAACTACGAAGGCTCTGGGCTACAACTCTTTTGTGTACTTGCTAAGCACTTTTGGTGCGGGGAGGGGGAACTCTGCAGGGTCACAGCCATGCCTCCATCTCCCTGCCTGAGTATCTGTTCAGCACCCAGGCCCTGACTAACTTTTACGTTTTGAATTTAATACCAAAGCAATTTTCTAATACTGGCATATTCCCCATCAGAATAGCTTCTTGTTGGAATTTTAACCATGTTAGAGAGCAAAATTTTCTTTTATGAACCCAGTGTTGTAGAACTGAAGAAAGTTTAAAGTCCGGGGACTATTAACATATTAACTGAAAACCTTGCCTAAAGGAGAAAATATGAGAGAGAGAGAGAGAGAGAGAGAGAGAGAGAGAGAGAGAGAGAGAGAGAGAGAAGAGAGAGAGAGAGAGAGAGAGAGAGAGAGAGAGAGAGAGAAGAGAGAGAGAGAGAGAGAGAGAGAGAGAGAGAGAGAGAGAGAGAGAGAGAGAGAGAGAGAGAGAGAGAGAGAGAGGAGAGAGAGAGAGGAGAGAGAGAGAGAGGAGAGAGAGAGAGAGGAGAGAGAGAGAGAGGAGAGAGAGAGAGAGGAGAGAGAGAGAGAGGAGAGAGAGAGAGGAGAAAGGAGAGAGGAGAGAGGAGAGAAGAGAGAGAGAGAGGAGAGAGGAGAGAGGAGAGAAGGGAGAAGGGAGAAGAGAGAGAGGGGAGAGAGGGGAGAGAGAGAGGGAGAAGGAAGAGAGGTTGGTAGTATTATAATGAATGAAAGATTTGCTCTCCTATCCCTGGTTAAAAAACGGTAAAACAGGCTGCATTATATTTGCATGAAAAAGCCAGCAAAGTAGTAGCTCCAATTTCACCCCTCTAAAGATTTAACTTTCAGGGGAATATAAAACAGGAAAAAATTATAATTTGCGGCTACAGGTATCTGTGTTCTTCTAGGTTTTCATCGCCCAGGGGAAAGAGGTATGGGTGTCATTCAGACCTGATAGGAAATTAAAGGTGTGACACCATTCACTTATCTTTGCTTTCAGATATGTAAACCATCTTCCTTTTTTACTCTCTCTGTATAGTTTCAAGCTAAAGGGTTTCGGTGCTGCTGATATATGAGCCAGTTTCTTCTTAACCTTAGACCTCCACAGCGACTGCGCCGGGACTGAATTTCAGAGGGAAAAAACAAGAACGATGCTGGCTAGCACCTTGGGTCAGTGTCTGTAGCTGATAGAGGTGGATGCCACAGAGTTGAGCAATTTTTCCTCCGGGGACAATGCCATCGGGTGAGTTCTTAGGCCATTTTGGTCCGAGGTGAAACCCATGAGCCATTGACAGTCTCCAAGCTATTCGTTACTGGTTTTGCACAGGGGTGACTCACACCTTACAGTTGTGTATATTTGTTGTCTTTCGGATCTGGAGAACTCCTCAAAGGCTCAAGTCAGCAGATGGTGGCGCTGCTGGGAGGTGGTGAAACCTTTAAGAGGTTGCCTTTATTTTTGATTATTTATTTATTTATTTATTTATTTATTTATTTATTTATTTATTTATTGGTGGTACTGGGGTTTCTGGAAGCCCTTCTACTTTCGGGCTACACTTCCAGACCCTTTTTTTAAATATTTTTATTTGGAAACAGGGTCTCTTAAGCCAGCGTGGCTGGCTTCGAACCTGCGCGATCCTCCTGTCTCCGCCTGGCAAGCGCGGGGATCCGGCAAGAGGTTGCCTTTAGTTGGAAGAGGAGGGTCACCGGATATGCCTTTGGAAGTATATTTTGTCTTCAGTCTCTGTCCTCTCATTGAAACGGGGTTGTCCCCTCTTATTAGGCTTCTTCTCCAATGGATCTCCGTGAATGAAGTCCAAGGAATAGCGAAGGGTATAGAAATATGAAAGTTTATTTTAAGTTAGGGAAAAACAGAGGACCAAGCAAGTCCCCCAAAAGGGAAGGGTACTGCAAAGAGAGTGACCTTGAAGCCTTTGGGGAGTGGAAATTTAAACCTTTTTGAGGTTTTCTATTGTTCATTTAAGATTTGTCAGAATTGGGTTGTGGAGAACAATGACTTTTGCACAGTTTCAGACCTTACACTGAATGATTACGTATGGGCTGGCCAGGACCCTACTCCTGTCAGTCTCACCTTCCTGCTTTACCCCCCTCAACCTCACAGAAAGGACATAGAAGGCTGCTTTAATTCTCCTTGTACCCCGGTCCTCATGTTTCTCCTCTGATGATGTGACCCAAACTGCTGTTAGGGAAATGGGGCATCAGCCACTCCAACTGTTCAAGCTGGTGGGACACGATGCCTGGGCAGTGCAGTGTAGGTTATCAAGGGGTGGATGATCCAGAGGACCATGAAAGAAGGAATTCTTCTAGGACATTTTGTTTTCATAGAAGGCTGAAGGAGACTGATGACCTTGGCTCAAAGTCATTCATGGTTGTTCAGTGAACATCTACCAAAAAGCCCTCATATATTAGTATGTCATAGCGTAATCCAGATATCTCACCTTAATGGTTTTTTTCATAACCCTTTACCTTGGGCCATCCACCTATTAGCAGTATAAATTCGAGTCCAGGTAGCCGAATATATATATATATATATATATATATATATATATATATATATATATATAGAGAGAGAGAGAGAGAGAGAGAGAGAGAGACAGACAGACAGACAGACAGACAGACAGACAGACAGAGACACACACACAGAGAGAGAGAGAGAGAGAGAGAGAGAGAGAGAGAATGAATATATAAAAAATTGTTAAAAGTTTTTGTGGCACAAAGCCTGAAAAAAACCAAACATGTTGTTTTCAATTTAGCTGGAACAGGTTTTTCCTTTTTTTTTTTTGTCTATAGGATTTTGAACAAGATTCAGAGTGTCCAGGGGCTTACAGAAATACGAATCTCTCCTTTTTGTAGTGTCCAATGGTCTTGGACCTGTAAAATCTTAGGAATGACAAGTTTAATTTTACACCATCTTCTAAATAGTTAACTGGAGAAAAATTTTGGACATTTGGTGTCATATTTTTTTGTGTGTGTGAGCAGAAGTATCATTATAAATTATAATATAGAATTAAAGAGAAGGAAGGTCAGAAACTAGGTAAATTTTGTGGGTGATTTATTTATTTATTTATTTATTTATTTATTTATTTATTTATTGGTGGTACTGGGATTCCTGGAAACCCTTTCTACCTCTGGGCTACACTCCCAGACCTAGTTTTATATTTTTTATTTGAAAACAGGGTCTCTTAAGCCAACGAGGCTGTCTTTGAACCCAGGCTACACTCCCAGACCTATCTTTATATTTTTTATTTGGAAACGGGTCTCTAAGCCAGCGAGGCTGGCTTCGAACCTGAGCAATCCTCCTGTCTCCACCTCCCAAGGGTGGGGATTACAAGCATGTGCCACCGCACCCCGCTTGTGGGTGATCCTTTAAATGGCTACATGAGTATGATAACTCCTTTTTTCCTCCCGGAAGACCACACTTACTTTAGGTTAGACTTTCCTGGTGGGTGTTTAGGATCAAGTAGTTAGCCCCATGTTGGGAAAACATGTTTGTTTAAAATCTTTGTTGTTATGGTCAGTCAAGTCTCTTCAGGGTTATTCTCAGGGACTTGATGAGGCTTTATCTCTATCAGTCTTTCCACCTGCCAGGACAGGTCTTGGTCTCACTGACCATTTGGTTCCATTGAAGCACAGAGGACATTTTTTCTCTGGTGACTTTTGCACAGTTTCGAGCCTTAATCTGAATGATTATCAGTGCACCAGGGCCCTGATTCCTGGGTGCCCATCAGTCTCTTCCCTGCTTTACTGTTACAGTAAAACTTGTTATGGTGCCCATGATGGGCTCTAAAACTGTAACCGTGAGATGTAAGCCCAGGTTCTTGTTCTTAGAAAACAAGAGCCAGAATTCCTTTTTGCTGTAAGTTAAGTGAACAATTTTATTATTACAAAGATGGAAATAGAGGATAGGTTAATAAAGCCCTATACCAGAGATAATATAGGGGAATCACTTGAAAATAAGCTACAGAAGTTTTTGGATATAGAACACTTTTAGAGATGCATGGGCCTTTATCTTGCCCTACCAGTAATCCCATTAAGTCCTCCCATTAACTCCATGCGGGCCCGATTTTATAATTATGGGGATTGTGAATATGAGGTTTTTTAGCTGGGCCAAAAACCTTCTTCCTTCCTTTCCGCAGATGTAAGCCTAGGCTTCTTTGTTAGGACCAGAATGGTGAACACAGTCAGGGATCCAGTCCTATCTGCTCACCTTTGACAGAGGTCTGTATCCTCCTTCCTTCTTGGGGAATTCTTAGCTTTTCTTCTAGATATCATTTATTATGCAAACCTGCTTTTAGAATATGAAGGCCCTGGGTCCCAACTCTTCTGTCTACTTGCTAATTACTTTTAGTGAGGGGACTCTGCATTATAACAGCTGCCTGAGTGCCTGGCAGTAACCAGGCCCTGACTGCTTTTTACATATTGAAACCAATTTTCGATACATTACTTACTCCCAAATTCATGTTCCAAATTCATTTTCCAATACGTCAATACCAAAGTCATTTTTCAATATCGGCACATTAATACCAAAGCTGTTTTCAAACACATTTTGAAGCCATTTCCCAATACTGGTACACTTACCTTGCCCAAACTCTCAGAAATGGGGAGGATGCAGATAGCTGCTTTAATTATTTTTATTCCCAGGTCTTCTGCCCTGTTTCATCATCTGTCTGTCTATCTGTCTGCCTGCCCCTCTCTCTCTCTCTCTCTCTCTCTCTCTCTCTCTCTCTCTCTCTCTCTCAAGAGCAGTTTTTTTCTACTACACCTTCTCTGCCATGATGTTTCCAAACTCTCTACAGGTCTACAGTGATAAGGCCAGTAGACTATGGGCTGAAACCCTGAGACTGGGCCAAAATCGATCTTTGTGCCTTTCAAATCGTTTTTCTCAGGTGTTTTGTGACAGCAATGAAAGTCAACCAACACACGAATGTATCCAAGGAATACAAGAGAATGTCTAATGAACAGAATAAAGAGCCTGTGCTTATAGGTCTTTATTTTTATTTCATTTTTCTATTCATGTATTTTTTACTGGTTGTGCAAAAATTGCCTTTCAAAGATGATTATTTAAAAATATGATCTTGAAATGTTCCTCCTTAACTATCAATCATAGCATTTTTAAGTTCAGTCTTTGCTTGTTTACCCACTTAGTTCTTAACAAATATTTATTCATTCAAACCATAAACACACACAGTTTTGGCAGATTAGAAATTACCACTAGAAAAATAATGGAATCAACAGTAACATCTTTAACCACATTCCTAATTATTGCTATAATTTATGTTATAATTTGTATTTTATTCATTTAATGAATATTTGCTACTGGGTCAGATGCTTTCATTACTTAACAATCCTAGAGAGTTTGAGGAGGTCATTATCATGCCTACCATTCAGATGAGGAAACTGACACTCTGAAAGATAAATAATGTCAATATATAATTTTCAAAAAGAACATATTAGACATTATGGCACATGGCTGTAAGCCCAGTACTTGAGGCTGAAAAAGAAGGATCACATGTTTGTTTGCTTTGCAGTACTGGGGATTGAACTCATTTTTTTATTTTGAAACTTATTTATTTATTGAACTTATTTATTGAACTTATTTTTTATTTTGAAACAGGGTCTCACTAAGTTGTGGAGAGGAGCCGAGGCTGGCCACTAACCTCTGATTCTCTTTTCT
Source organism: Muscardinus avellanarius (assembly GCF_963383645.1). Taxonomy (NCBI): domain Eukaryota; kingdom Metazoa; phylum Chordata; class Mammalia; order Rodentia; family Gliridae; genus Muscardinus; species Muscardinus avellanarius. The sequence continues at coordinate 3,824,626 of NC_137808.1, forward strand.
CAACTTCCCCAAATACTGGGATTACAAGTGTGTGCCACCATGCTTGACTTAAGGATCACATGTTTGAGGTCAGCCTCAGCAACATAGTGAGACCCTGTTTAAAAAAAAAATAGGACTTGAGGTATAGCTCAGAGGTGGAACGCACTGGGGTTCAATTCCTTGTATTGGAATAACACACACACACACACACACACACACACACACACACACACTATGGTTATTGTAAATATACAGAGCAATTTAAACATAATAACTAAATTGTCATTTTGCATAGAAAATACCAACTCTTATAGAGATAAAAATGTAACCGAAAGGAAACTTTCATTACCTTTAATAATTAGAATAGTAAATAATTGCTTTTCCTTGTAAGAAATTTGAAAGAGTTCTTCCCTTATATTTGATATTTGTCAAGAGGCATTTTACTAAATCAGATTACACAATTTTAAAATCTTACGCTAACATTAGAAATATGAAAAAAACAAATGTTTTCTTAAAGCACCAACTAAAATCAAAAGAAAACAAAATGCCATCATAAGTACGTAAAGAATTCTCCAAGAAAGGACTTTGATCAAATAACTGGGATTCGTTTTTTTTTTTTTGTGAATATCTACGAGAAACAAAAAAAGATGATTTCAAAAATGCGTTTTTCATTATGAGAAAAATGTAAGTAATTTATGGGCAATTTCAGTTCTCTTTGTTGCTGATTTCTGATGGAATCCAATTGAAGTCGAGCTGTCTCATCAACGTAGTGAGTTTCCGCGCCATCATTCATTACCCCAAAGTGTTTTCGTGTTCATAATTCTGACTCTGTGGGTGCGTGTTGTTAACATTTAGGCATCTGGCCCTGTACACTGACTTCTCCTCTGAGCTCGTGAGTGTCGTGTGAAAAGGATGGATGTTTTAAATGCTACTCTTGTTGATTCTAGAGTTCCGTCTCTGGAACCATTTCTTTGTGTTTCCTCAAAGCCTTATTTTATGTTTGCTTTTCTTTTGACAATAGTTTTGTTAAAACTGGGTTGGTAATAAACTAAAGCAAACTAGTTTACCTAGTGATAAGGTTTGACAAATGCTCATTAGCAAAAGCTATCCTCTTAAGACTTGCTTGACTGAACTGTCCCACTGATTGTCGTTAATTACCATGTTTATTCACAAACAAGTTTCTCTGTTCACTTGTCATGTTAGCAATTTCGATATTGACTGGATCCATTGGGATGTGTAACACCCAAATTGAAGCTCTTTTGAAAACTTGTCAAAAGGTACAAAAGAGTCTACTGACAGTCAACAGAACAGAACACAGCAGCGTTATATTTAAGTAGTTAATGATTTCTAGACAAGAAAAGGGAATGGTTTTCAAGAGGAACGTACCGGAATATGCAGCCGTCACTTTGGGAAGGATGTGTTCTTCAAAGTTTCATATATGCACGCTACTAGTCAGTCGGTAACATTAACAAGACTCACTTCACCTAAAACTTGAACAATAAAAAGGACAGCCAAGCGAGGTGGTACAAGCCTGTGATCCCAGTACTTGGGAGACTGAGACAGGAGAATCACAGGTTTGTGGCCAGCCTTAAGAGCTGAGTGTGCCTCTCGACAATTTAGTTAAACCCTTTGGGGACACACGCTTGTAATCCCAGTACTCTGGAGGCTGAGACAGGATGATCTTGGGTTTGTAGCCAGCCTCAGCTACTTAGTGAGGGCCTCCAAAATGTATTGAGACCCTGTTTCAAATATAAGATATTATTAGCTGGGCGTGGTGGCGCACGCTTGTAATCCCAGCATTTGGGAGGCTGAGACCGGAGGATCGGGTTCGCGGACAGCCTCAGCTACTTAGTGAGGCTCTTTGCAACTCAGTGAGACCCGGTTTCAAAATAAAGAATAAAAAATAGGGCAGGAAGTGTAGCTCGGAGGTTGAATGCTCCTGGGTTCCATCCCCAGACCCGCAAAAAAAAATAAAAATAAAAAATAAAATAAAATAAAATATTAAACAAGAGGGCTAGAGGTGTAGCTCGGAGGTAGAATGCCCCTGGGTCCAATACCCAGTACCACAATAAAAGAAGTAAATAAGGCTGTGGATTTATCTTAGAGATAGAATGCCTCTGGGTCCAATCCTCAGTACCACAAACAACAACAAGAATAATCATGATAAAAAGCATAACTATACCTGTAGGACCTAAGGCCTGGGTATTTCCGGCCTTATGGGGGAAGGCCCTGTGGAAATTAGCTTGTAGCAAGAACCTGGCTTCTGCCAATGAGCATCTATGAAACGACATTGGTCACCGCAGTGGAGGATGGACCGGTGTCGACAATCCTGCATTCTGCCACGTATCTGTGCTCTCAGTGCGGCCCTAGACAGATAATTGTTGGGTGTTGTCATTTACCTTCAAAGGGCTTTGAGTAAGATAGGCATTAGACATCAAAGTATATTCAAGTCAATTACACTTTGAAACATTTTAAACATGGATATTCACGTCTAGATTTTGAGTACATTGACTGTGACGATAAGATAACTCATTCTTTATTTTTTAACGTGTGCATACAGTGAGCCCAGAGAGAGAACGTGCTACTAGCCCGTAAATGTTTAGGTGAACGAATGAATTTTTACACAAATTTTGAATGTTCGAGTGAAAAGAGGGAAAGCAAAGAAGAATAAAAAGCATGGTATGTTAACAATCATTTTCTAAAGAGCATTTCCAGGATTTCTAATTCATTTGAGGGGCAAGAGATGTTTTTCCAAGACAAACGATAGACATATTTTGCCTAGCCTAGCATGGTAGCAGGGATGTAGTAAATGATCAGGATGTAATTTCCTTTTTTTTTTTCTTTTTTTTCTTTTTTTGGTGGTGGTCCTGGGGTTCCTGGAAGCCCTTCTACCTCTGGGTTACACTCCTAGACCTATTTTATTTTTGGAAATAGGGTCTCTTAAGCCAGCGCGGCTGGCTTCGAACCTGTGCGATCCTCCTGTCCCTGCCTCCCAAGCGCAGGGACTACAAGCGTGCGCCACCACGCCTGGCTCAGGATGTAATTTCTACATGTCAGTGCCTCGTGGCAGATTCTTTGTGAATTACAGTTCTGAAGGTAAAATAGGTTAAATAATATGTTCATTCCAGCCCAGATTGTTCGGTTGGTAATAATCCTGAAGTCTTCCTTACTACAAGGGACATTTTTCTTCAGCGTACTTTCTTCTTTGACTTCTGCCAAAATAATCCAGTGCTATGCTATTCAAACTACTCATCCTCCAGGACTGTTCCTTCCAAATAAGGAACTTGCGGTAAGGCATAAAGCCCTTACATTCCTTTGTCCATCAGGGAAAATGCCAATCTCACTCAGCAATTGCCAAGTAGGTAGTTGATTTATCTTCTTGGCGGAACTTCTTCTTGCCAAAGACCAGTGACCAGTGACTGGTGGGCCTGTACCCAAAGTGACCTGGATCTGTAGAACAATGCCAGGTTATTATCGGGGACAGGTAGGGGTACCCTGAGGACATGAGGTTAAGACACTTAGAAATCTCTCTATTGCAAAGCTTCACTTCAGTAGTGAGAAATTGCAAACCACCCATCTATCGGAAGAGAGCCTCTGCGTTTTCTTCTCAAAATTGTAAGTCATAATAATCTTCTAATATTCCTAAGTATGCTTATCATATTGGGTTGCCCGAAGTTTAATTCTATAGTATATTATAGCACCACCATGGATCAGCTCTCATTCACGTGAACTTAGAACACATTGTCTAAGATTCTTACAAAAAGGATGTTCAGGCCAGTGGTTCCCTTGCAGTGTCATCTGAGAAGGAATTGGTATTTGTTCAGGCCTTCCTTGCTTCACTGTGAATTAATATTTCCAAAGACAACATTTTTAGAACTGCTCTTCCATCAAACAGGCTGGATATTTATTTATTTATTTATTTATTTATTTATTTATTTATTTATTTAATTGCGGATCTGGGGATGGAACCCAGTGGCATTTGACCTCCGAGCTACAGCCCCTGCCCTATTTTTTATTCTTTATTTTGAAACCGGGTCTCACTGAGTTGCAGAGGGCCTCGCTAAGTAGCTGAGGCTGTCCGCGAGCCTCGATCCTCCAGGTCTCAGCCTCCCGAATGCTGGGATGACAAGTGTGCGCCACCACGCCCGGCTCAGGCTGGATCTTTATTTTATTTTATTTATTTTACATTTTAACTACATAGTATTTTATTGATATTTATTTATTTATTTGTTTGTTTGTTTATTTATTTTGGTGGTACTGGGGTTCCTGGAAGCCATTCTACCTCCAGGCTACACTCCCAGACCTATTTTTTTTTATGTTTTTATTTGGAAAGAGGGTCTCTTAAGCCAGTAAAAGTGGCTTTGAACCTGTGCAATCCACCTGTCTCCACCTCCCAAGCGCGGGGATTACAAGTGTGGGACAGGCTGGATCTTTAAACACCGATGCTCTTGGTGCCTTTTGTAGCCCCACAGTAGGATGAATGGTCATTTCTTGTTTCAGAAAGGATCTTCTTTAGCTATAATCAGGGGAAATGCTCACATGGACCCAGCCCTCTAGAGCCTTAGAAGGGAATTCTGAACTACAACTAGTAAGCTCTGCCATTTTACCTGAGTGGTCTTTTCCTATCCACACTGCCTTCTACCATCTCTGTGTGTGACCTCTCAATTCTACTCATAAAAGAAGAGTAGCTTCATCTTCTATGACTACTTTTCTCTCACATTCAGCCTTGAAGACTGCTAATTAACCATTGATGTGTTTAATTTTTTTCCCCCCATTACTGGGAATGGAACCTAGGAGCATTCTGCCTCCGAGCTATATCCCCAGCCCTATTTTTTTTTTAATTCTCCTTTTTCTTCCTCCTCTTCTTCTTCTTTTTCTTCTTCTTCTCCTCCTCCTCCTCTTCCTCCTCCTTCTTTTTCTTCTCCCTCCTCCTCCTCCTATTATTATTATTATTATTATTATTATTATTATTATTATTAATTATTTGAAACAGGGTATCACTGACTAGTGAAGGTCCTTGCTAAGTAGCTGATGCTGTCCGTGAACTGGGATCCTCCGGTCTCCACCTCCTGAATGCTGGGATTACAAACTTGCACCACCATGTCCGGCAACGTGATTAATATTTGATCTTTGTCAATTTTATTTATTCTTGGCTCTGACCTAAGGCACCTTGACACCCTCAGATTTCTTTTAGTTTGTCAAACTTTAGATATTTAGCATGTTAGGAACTAGTGGAGGAAAACGTTGTACAGGCAGGAAGTTTCCCTTACATTCCAAATTTCAGAAGAGCTAAGCTGCAGGGCGTGGTAGCGTCTTCCTGTAATCTCAACACTTAGGAGCTAGATACAGGATGATTGCAGGTTTGAGGCCAGCCCCAGCAATTTAGCAAGGCCCTGTTTCAAAATAAAAAGGGCTAGGGACATAGTTCAAAGGTAGAACGCTTCAGAGTTCAATCCCCAGTATAAAATCTAAAATGAAATAAAGCAGGTAAGCCTGGGAAAAATTTTTTAAGCGTGGAGCATTAAGAAATGTCGCGATTATTTATTTTGTGTGTATGTGTGCCTGAACCGTGCTGAGAATGTGGTTTAAATCATTTACCTCAATATTCACAGCTCTGTAATGATGCTGCATTATCTTCATCCTAAGAGTTGACAAAATTGAGATTCAGAGGTTGGATAAATTGACTTGGTGTACTCAAGTTGGACAAGGTAGAGTTTGTATTTCAGGTGTTATACTTCAAAGTTTCAGGACAATGTTGCTTAAATACTAGGTGCTAAAGCTGGGCATGGTGGCATATACCTGTACAATCCTAGAACTTGGGAGACTGACACAAGAGGAATACAGATTTGAGGACAGCCTCAGAAACTTAGCATGGCCCTTGACAACCCAGTGAGGCCCTTTTTCAAAATGAAAAAAAAAAAAAAATAGGGTTTCAGCATTCTTCTATCTCCTTGAAGAGAGTCAGAGGGAGGGAACACCTTCTGAGTGGCTTCTAGAAAAGAAAATTAAAGAATAAAATAAAAATAAATTGAAAAAATAGGGCTTCAGGTTATAGCTCAGGGTTGGAATTCCCCTGGGTTCAATTCCTAATAACATTAATGTGTGTGTGTGTGTGTGTGTGTGTGTGTGTGTGTGTTTGTGTGTTTGTGTGTGTACCTACCAATGATACTGAAGAGGTTAGTGAGAATTGCCTTCCTACTTCTGCATATATGAAATCTTCTTTAATCTATGTGTCTCTGTCCTAATCTAATGTTAACAGATCATCCCTGTAGACTCAAATTATAACACCTAATGTACAACTCAATAATTATGCACCAGCAAATGACAAGAAAGCTGTATTCAGTCCAAAGAACACCCATTAAATAATGGACTGTTTTTTATTCGGTCGCATAATGGGAACCTAAGCACCATGTTACCTTTGTGGGTTGTTTTCACAGCTGAATGACTCTTGAAATACAAAACTTCGTAAGGATGATGCTTTCCTGATATACTACTATTTAACTATTTACACATAAATGCCAGCTTAGGGATGGTTGAGAGGTTTGGGGCAGAAGTCTGCTATCATACACATGCAGAATTTTCTCTCTTCATCTTCCCCTCCAATCCCTGGCGCCATATTGAGAACTTATAATTAGATTTTAAGGCCAAGCCTGCCAAGAATTCGCTTTTAATGTTTGCGCTTTGCTATCTCAGCTCTTTTGAATTACACATATCCAAGATGTAGAAACATGTTATCCTAAATGTCTTAGGGATTGATTTTCTTTTTCAAACATTTCCAGCCTTTTGTTCAATGTGAGAAAAGTTAACTAGACTCAACAAGCAAGTACAACTTAAAGAATCCCATGAATAATGGTGGCCATTAATCATGTTTTGATTGTATGTGAGACATTGTGCTGAGCATTTTTTCTTTTCTTTTTTTAAAGTACTGGGGATTAAACCCAGAGGTATTTTTTTTGCCTCTGGCTTACTCTCCCATTCCGACTTTAGTTTTTGATATTGGATTTTGCTAGCTTGCTGAGGACCTCAATAAGTGGCTAAGGCTGGCCTCAAACCTGCAGTCTTCCTGTCTCAGCCTCCCAAGTATCTGGGATTCAGGCGTACCCAACCCCACCATGTCAGGTGTGCGAGGCATTCTGAATTATTTGCCTCTGAATCTTCACAGAAGCTCCGTAACTTGAGTATTATTGATCTCCACTTAAGAATAAAGGTACTAATGTAGCCGGGCGTGGTGGCGCACGCTTGTAATCCCCGCGCTTGGGAGGCAGAGACAGGAGGACCGCGCAGGTTCGAAGCTAGCCCCGCGCGCTGGCTTAGGAGACCCTGTTTCCAAATAAAAATGCAAAAATAGGTCTGGGAGTGTAGCCCGGAGGTAGAAGGGCTTCCAGGAACCCCAGTACCACCAAAAAAAAAAAAAAAAAAAAGAAGAAGAAAGGTACTAATGTAGAAAAGCTACATAAATGGCTAATTGTTCACCTTATGACTTGATTTGTCTGAGACTAAAGCCAAGCTCTTACCTACTATAGATTTTTTTTCTGCAATGCAAAATAAATTTCAAACTCCTGTTAACGGTTCATCATGACTTCTTTTATTTTAGATAGAATATCCCTGTTTTTTTTTAGTGTGTGTGTGTGTGTGTGTGTGTGTGTGTGTGTGTGGTCCTGAGGATTGAATTCAGGGGCATTCTATCTCTGAGAAAAACCATTGGGCCTTTTTATTTTATTATCTGAAAACTGGGTCTTACTAAGCCTTAATAAGTTGCCAAGGCTAGCTTTAAACCTGTGATCCTAGGCCGGGCGTGGTGGCGCATGCTTGTAATCCCTGTGCTTGGGAGGAAGAGACAGGAGGATCGTGCTGGTTCAGAGCCAGCCACACTGGCTTAAGCGACCCTGTTTCCAAATAAAAAGTTAAAAAATAGGTCTGGGAGTGTAGCCCGTGGGAGTGTATCCCAGAGGCCTCCAGGAACCCCAGTACCACCAAAAAAAAAAACCAAAAAAAAAAAAAAAAAAAACCTGTGATCCTCTGGTTTTAGCCTCCCTTGTACTGGATTACAAGTATATGCCACCATGCCCGGCTAAATATATCTGTTATGTATGTGAAGAATCTAAAATTTTGTTAATTTTTTGTTATGTGCTCAAGTTTGCCCAATACATGAAATTTTTGGAATCTAAATTCCTTTCATATTTCAAATACTTTGCACATGATGTAGTAGCTTGTTGATTATTTTATTAGTGGCAGAAGAAATTAGTCTATGTTTGAAATGCATCAAAAGGATGAGGTAAAACATACATACCCAATTTTGATTTTTTTTTCTTTTTTTTTTTGCAGTACTGAGAATGGAACCCAGGGTCATTCTACCTCCGAGCTACACCCCTAACCCGATTTTTAATTCTTTATTTTGAAACAGGGTCTCAATAAGTTGTAGAGGGCCTCAGTAAGTAGCTGAAGCTGGCCACAAACCACGATCCTCCTGTCTCAGCCTCCTGAGTGCTGGGATTACTAGCATGCTCTACCATGCCTGGCCCAAGTTTTAATCATATAAAACTTCAGGCTTTTATATATCAGCTTTCTTGTGTGATACCCCAGCAATGGGGTCTATCTAATAGCAAAAGGAACACTTTGAATATTGAATATTAAGCAGATTTGAATATTTGAATATTAAGCAGACTTTGTTTCTTGGTGTTAGGAATTCAGGATATGTATGTAAACTTGTTTTAGTCACTCAGTAAGAACCATAGCTGGTTTATTTTGAAATCCAAGGGAATTTTGTCATCTCCTCACACAGAGGCATGGAGCTCATAAATCTAGGTTCCCAGTGGGAGGAACTTGGTGTGCCAACTTTGTCCTCCGTGGCACCCTCACTGTCCTCCCTCAGGTGCTTATTCCAGGCCTCTATCAAGTATAACTTGAGAATTTCTAGGAATTGGCTTTAGGAGGCTACAGAACTTTCTGAAGATTAAAGAAGTGTAGGAAGGCTGAGCATGGTGGCGCACGCTTGTAATCACCGCGCTTGGGAGGCTGAGACAGGAGAATCACACAGGTTCGAAGCCAGCCTCAGCTACTTAGTGAGGCCCTCAGCAACTTAGTGAGACCCTGTTTCCAAATAAAACAGAAAATAGGCCTGAGAGTATAGCCTGGAGGTAGAAAAGCCCCTGGGTTCCGCCCTCAGTACCACAAAAATAAAATAAAATAAAATAAAATGTCCCCTGAAGAGCTCATGTATTAATGCTCAGAATTGATGTAATTAAGTCAGGAGGTTTGTAATCTCATCATTGTCTAAGTCCATTGTAGTGGATTAACTGGGTAGTAAGCTAGGCAGGTGCACTGTGGTTGACGGAGGTGGGTTCCCGGGGTGTGTGTGGACTGTGTGTGGGTCTTTGAATCCCGCTTCTTGCGTGTGCTCCTGTTTTGGCTTCCATGACGTACGAGCAGAGCCTTCCTCTCTTCCTCTACTTCCTGTTGCCATTTCCTGAGCTCGCGGTATACCCGATGTATACTGAAACTCTGACATTTCTGAAAACTGTGAGCAAATCAATTTTCCCCCCTCTGAATTACGTGAGGTCAGGCTTATTGGGCCAGCACACGAATAATGCTGACTGAAACATAATGCAGAAGAGAGAAGGAGGAAAAATTTCTCCAGCAACAGAAGGAGGAAAAATTTCTCCTGAGAAGAGTGTTGCTAAAATTTCCCCGTTTCCATGTCTTAATGGAACTCTAAATTCTTGGCTTGCCTGCCTCCAGTTCTTTTTTCTCAACCCCCTTCCCTTTTGGTTTCAGTAGAAATATTGAGGCCTATCAAAATTGAGGGTATAGCTGGGCATGATGGCACAGTATTTGGGAAGCCGACACTGGAGGATTGCAAACCTGAGGCCAGCCTCAGCAACTTAGCAAGAATATAGCAGAAGTTCTTACCTCTGTATTCCCATAAATTCATCTTTGCAACTCTACCTTAACCTCCAAGTATGATTCCTGGGAGAGAGAACTCTTACGAGCAGCAGATCTAAACCAGAAGATGCCCTTGATGCTATGGTACTCCGCCCTGAATACTGTGCCACAGAGAATTACATCATTTTATTTTAGACAAATGCTTTGTATAGCCGATTTCATTCCCCTTCTCGTGAGGTACAACTTAATGAAACCCTAATATATTACACAAAATGGCTGTTCCAGATTTTCCCTTAAAGAAGGAAATTTGTAGCCTACGCCCTAAATTTCTGACCCGGTACAATGTAGAAATTGCCATTTCTCGTCTTTATGTGTCTGGTTTCTGCCTGGGGAGGGAGCAAAGAGATGGCGGGGGCAGTCCAAACTCCGTAACAAGATGAACCCTCTTAATGACGCGTGCGGGACACTTGTGAACTATAAGAAGAGCTTCATAAACATTTATTTCCCCAAATATAAGAGCATCATAAAGTCTTTGTTCACCAAACTGAGCAGACTAATTAATTTCATTCCTTTCCATGGAACAGTGGGACTGAGCGCAATGAAGGTTGTCTAAGCATCGTAACTTCTCATGATAAACAGCCAGAAAGGTAGAAAGGAGTTCTATTCGACCTGGGAAACGGGGGCAAGGGTCCCCACAATTGCGGGCCTGCCACCACCTGGAAGAGCTGCCCAAGAGCGCCCCGTCCTCCGCTCCTGCAGGACTGAAAGGGCCGGTGGAAGAACTCCACAAGCTTGTGCTGGCTTCAGAGCCTCATTTATTTTTATTAAGAGCAGATGGAGGCAGGAGTCCTCTGAGCACTTTATTAGCGTGCTACCACTCACTGAATGGCAGCCAGTAGAGCGCAGAGTAGAGACTTCTGTCCATCTGCTCATTCGCTTCTCCCTCCGGTCTCCCACGGCAGAGTGAGCAGGCCCAGCATTGGCGTCGATGAGCGCAATGAAAGGTCTGAAATGTTTTGTACTATTGTACTTTTATATCGGCCCAACAGTCCTAGCGAGAGGCATTTCCGTAACCTCTAACTGCGTTTAGAATGTGCAGGTTTATTATAGCCTTGTTGTGTAGGATGGTGACATTGAACTCCATACGTGTCTCAAGAAACATTTCTTTTGCTTTCTCCTATTTTATGTTCTGTACATAGTTCAAGTCAGCACTTGCATAAGCATTTTCTAAGCTTGGTATGTCTGGCTTATTCAACCAAATAAATACTCAAGTGACTGGAAAGTATTTTTCATTTTTAGCATATCATCTTTGTAATTTTTAGGTAAGTCTCTGTGACCAACCAACTATGTTTGTTCATTTGTCTAAGGAGAATATTACAGTTGACTGAAACATGTAACGTTTTTTTCCAGATGATGAATTCCCTTATTTTTGTACAATTAATTCCGAGACGGCGCTTCGTAAAGTAATTTCCTTGCCCATAAAGCTGTAAACACCAGGAGCTGTGTTTTTGACCAAAGACTTAACATCAGTATCTTATAAAGGAAATGCATCACCAAAAGGCATGCCGTCTAGGATGGCGTGATCACCTCAGCAAATTAATGACATGATGATGCTTAAAATATTAACACACGTAGCCGGGCGTGGTACCGCAAGCTTGTAATCCCCGCACTTGGGAGGCTGAGACAGGAGGATCGCTCAGGTTCGAAGCCAGCCTCAGCTACTTAGTGAGGCTCTCGGCAACTTAGTGAGACCCTGTTTCCAAATAAAATATAAAATGGGTCTGGGAGTGTAGCCTGGAGGTAGTAAGCCTCTGCGTTCTACCCCTAGTACCAAAAAAAAAAAAATTATATATATATATATATATATATATATATATATATATATATACATACATATATATATATATATATACACATACACACACACACACACACACACACGTGATACTGAGGTCCACACTGTAAAACAGTACAATAGTGTGTCCAGTTGATAAAAATTGAGTGTCTAGCTGGGCATGGTGGTGCATGCTTGTAATCCTAGCACAAGGCTAGAGACAGGAGGATTGAAAGTTTGAGGGAAGCCTCAGCAACCTCGTGAAACCCTGTTTCAAAATAAAAAGTAAAATAGGGTTGGAGGGAGTAGCTCACAGGTAGAATGCCCCTGACTTTAGCCCTCAGTAACACACACACACACACACATTCAGTTTCTTGTATCATAAATGAATAGGTCAGCCGGGCGTGGTGACACACGCTTGTAATCCCTGCGCTTAGGAGGCTGAGACAGGAGGATCGCGCACGGTCAAAGCCAGCCTCAGGTACTTAGTGAGGCTCTCAACAACTTAGTGAGACCCTGTTTCCAAATAAAATATAAAAAAGGTCTGAGAGTATAGCCAGGAGGTAGAAAGCCTCTGGGTTCCACCCGCAGTACCACCAAAAAAATAAAAATAAAAATAAAAAAATAAAGGAATAGGTCAACAATTCTTCTAGCTTTGAGGTTAGATTAGTAAGCTATGAGTATCCATACTCTGGAATGATTTTCCTGACTACACAACCCTTTTGTGGTTAAGCGGCTGAAACACTGTAGGCATCTTGGGTATGATTCTGATTCATTAAGTCCTGCACTGACTAGGGACCCCATTGCCCTCATGCTAGCAACAGACATCTTTGAGGGGGATTCTGGTCTCCTTGAAGTAGTCATAGAGAGCCGCTGGTTATCACGTCTTTAAGATCTTCCCATTGAGGTTGTCGGAGACAGAAGAGTGTGTACATTTTATTTATTATTTATTTTGAAACAGGGTCTCACTAAATTGCTGAGGGCCTCACTTAAGTAGCTGAGGCTGGCTGCAAACGTGGATCCTCCTGTTTCAGCCTCCCAAGTACTGGGATTTCAAAAGTGCACCACCACATCCAGCCTTGAATATGTATCTGTTAGATAAATTATTTTAAAAGGTAATTATGTAGGCTTTAGGCTGTATAGTAATTTTAAAGCACATGTAATTTTCTTCACTGAGGTTGACTTTTAAAAGTTGGAGACAAAAAGAACTTCTCACTATAAAATATTTGATCATGTACTTTAAGTCAACGAGTTTCTAGGAATCCAACAGTCTGCCTTAGATTTTTGAGAGGTCAGCATATGAGAGACAGATACCAGATTATCTAACATAAAGGACTGAAGGATTGTCAGAATTCTGTGGTTTGAACTGCTAGCTTCTGGCCTGAAAAATACTTAAAAATGTATAGTGATAGAAAAAGTATCTAGCTGTATAATTATTCTATCCTAGGAACACATCATTTTCAACAATAATATAATTTCATTGTGTCATCAGAACTGACCTTATGAACCACTGAGTTGCATAGGTGGTATTTATTTGAGCTCTTAATGATTTTTCAGTTAATGTTCTATGGGAGTGTGTGTGTGTGTGTGTGTGTGTGTGCGTGTGTGTATGTGTGTGTATGTGTGTATATGTATATGTACACACTATGCACTTAAAAGACAACCTTATAAAGCTACTATTATCCCTCTACTATCCCTCTTTTTAGAGAAGAGATACTTCAGACATAAATTATGCATGTGCTCAAAATCATTTAACTGATAAGAAACAAAGTAAGATTTGAAACTAGTCAGTTTTGTTTTGGACTTTAAATGCTAACATGAGTTAACAAATCTTTTCTGGTATGGACCAGATTATAAATATCCTAGGCTTAGTGGTCCACATGGTTTCTGAAGTTATAAGTCGTACACACCCTATTGTCTAATAGGTAACCAAGTAGACATGGCCGTGTTCCATTAGACCTCTACTTATGCACCCTAAAATATAAAATTCATATGGCATAAGATGTGGTTATTTTTTAATTTTTTTCTAAACATCTATGAATATAAAAACTCTGCTTAGCCGGTGGCCCATGCAGAAACAGGCAAAGGGCTGAGCTGGACTGTAAGCCATACCTAGTCTTACTCCATTTTCTATTGCTATAACACAATGCCTGAGAGTGGGTTGTTTAGAAAGAAAGGAAATTTATTTTGCTCCATTACTCTGGAGACTGAGAAGTCCAAGGGCATATAAACTGGTACCTACTTGGCTATGGTGAGGATCTTCTGTTTTCTTGTGGAAAACAGAAGAATTAATTGGCATGTGAGAAAGACATTGAACTCATTGTCACAAAAAAGGCATTATCCATTCATGAAGGCTCCACCCAGACACCTCCTGATAGACTCTACCTCCAGACTCTGCTGCACTGAGATGTGGGACTTCCACGTGAGCTGGGTGGGAGAAAACCGTTCAAATCACAGCACACAGCCAGTTCCCCACAGCTACAAAAGCTTGCGCTTCACGGTACCCGCGAGGGGGCACCGGCTGTAGTTGTTAGGAACATGTGTTATTCAGCCTACCCAATCTGCATCTGCATTTTGTCAGATCATTTATATGCACGCCAAAGTTGGAGAAATTCTGCTCCAAGGGGCACCGAGATCTGCTCTTTGTCCTGCACAGTGTTTTATACAGTTGACACTTGATCCAGTGATTGTGATGGGAATGCAAAGAGCTGTTACCCTCGAATCTTTGTTCTCACAGTATGCATTATACAAAACACTAGTTCAATAAGAGACGCCATTAAGTAGGGGCCTTTGATCTGAGTTTTGGGACCCTGGACTTATTCTAGTCTCGGACATTGCCAAGGAACATCAGCCTCTTAATGGCTCTGTTCATTTGATATTTTCCAGCTTTAATTAATGAGAAAATTCTTCCTGAGAAACACTTATTAATATCTTAAGGGATTTAAAAAAAATTTTCAACTTAAGCAGTAATTTGAGATACATTGTAGAATAAAGAGAATCAGCTGCCCCAGGCCTTCAGGAGAGGCTGGAATGGAGCCAACCTAACTTCCCTGAATCATACTATCTACAGCAACAGCAGGATTGTCTTATACTCCACACGATTGTATTATCCTGTACCTCCCATTCTTTTTCTGAAGATACATTTTACGACTCCAGTAATACTATTTTATTAACCTTTCTATGCTTGAGTAACCTTGTCCCTGAAATGAGAATAATAAAATTAATTCAATCGAAATGACGCTGAACACAAAAAATACTCAATGTATGGACTTAAATATTACAGAGACTGTCAAATGACACTCCAAAGACTTACGATAAAAGGGTTCAAGGCCCTAGACCAGCGGCTTTCGACAGAATTTTTTTTAAATGATGGAAATATTTTCTATCTGTGTGGCCAGTATGTTTGTCACCAGACATCCATGGATACTGTGTCCAATGTAAGGGATTTAGTGTTGAAAATCATTTTCAACACTACATTTATATATTTATACTATATACTATATATATATATATATATATTACATTTATACTATATATCCAACATTTATACTATTTACATTTATACTATAAACATTTCTACATTTATACTATAAATATTTCTACATTTATACTATACATTTATACTATAAACAATTATACTATAAACGTTAAAATATTAACACACGTAGCCAGGCATGTTGGCGCACGCTCGTAATCCCCGCGCTTTCTACATTTATACCATAAACATCTATGTGACACCATATTAGACCTTCCAGCTTCAGACAGAATGGAGTAAGTTTAAAGGCTGGTATGAGTACTTAACACCACTCTTTAGCCCTGGGGTGTTCACCTAGCCAATAAACGGGCCCATGGGTGTGATAAAAAATATTTATGTGTAAACACAACATTGACAGAATAAAGGAAGACGCACTCTTTGAAAACAGAAACTCTCATTTTACCTACAGGCCGAAATGGTTAAAGCTAGACTTATGTTCCTGACCTATCGGTCTACTTAATGCCCCATAAAGCTTTATGAGGCTTTTTAAGAAATGGGGCTTGGTATCCTCAGTGGTGTAACTGTCTGTAGATTATGGCTTCAGGCAGTACCATTCCTTCCTGTATCACCCTCATGAGCTACCAGATAAAAAAAATTACAAGCCACAGGTCTGTTTCTGGGAGAGAGCTGCTTTTGTGCGGAATAAAGTATCAATATACTTCCCAGGCATGAAGCTGAGACACTCAGGAAACCAGACAATGTTCTCCCTAGAGAGGGAGACAGAAGAGTCTGTATTTTACTACCAGAATGTATGAAATGTAAGAAAGAGAGGGCAAAGGGATATAGCCCAAGGCTGGAGGAAATTTGTAGACTCTGAAACTTACTCCAAAGTAACCTAAGTGATTGCAGTTTTGAGATGAGTGAGGGTATTATCCAAAATAAAGTCCAGAGAGCCAAGGCAGTGCGTGTAGCTGCTATAGCAACAGAGATGAGAGAAGGTACGGGAAATGAGGCCAAATTACCTGAGATACAAAATGCAGCTAGATGTATCCCATGGAGCCCTTTCATGCTCATCTTCTTGGTAGAGCACCAGAAATCTATGACTCTTCTCTTCCTGCCTCAAGAGTTACCTCATGGTACTTTCACAAGTAGAAAGTAGAAGGAAGTTAGTCCTTGAGAATATTCTCATGAAGGATACATCTTGTTTATAGTCCCTTCCTCTCTTTCTTTCTCTCTCTGCTCTGCTGTGCCTTTCCTCCTCGATGTTCTGTCTCACCCCAGATGTAGAGAAAAAAGAACCTAGTTATCCTGGACTGAAAACTCTGAAACTGTGAGCCACCATAAATCTTTTCCTTCTTTTGTTTATCTCAAGTGATTTATCACAGTGAGAGAAGGCTGACTAGCCCAGGAGGTTTTCTATGTTTTGCAAAGGCCCAGGCTTTCTTTACTCATCTGATCTTTTATCCTGAAATCACCCCTAAACTATCTTTCTAGGATTACTTTCCACTTCCTTTTCAAAAGTTGGCTTCAATACTCTCTCTTCCGTCCCAGAGGTTGGGCAGTCCGCTTTTCTCTCTCTGAACTTCTATTATAATTCGCATTGGGCATTCATCAAATATTCAGGGACTAAGATGGGATTCATGGCATACTCCTCCAAAATATGGTTCCTTGGGGTTGGAGAACGATAGCAGAAGCAGGAAGGCCACTCTGAGAACTCCTAGGAAGGGTTCTCTGACCTTTCCTTCAAGCAGGCCCCAGTGCCCTTATTAAAAAGGCATACCCTGTATACTCAAAAAGGAGACTTTATCTCTAAAGACCCACAGATGCGGTGAAAAATCTCTAAAAAAATATGCTTTGCTATGTTTTCCTAGCACTACCTTTTGTCCAGTCATTCTTCTCCATAACTGTGTGCCTTTTCACAGAATATAACCCAAGACACTGCACAGATGTCCCTGTTTATTTTTGAAGGAGCCCGTGTCATGTACGCCTTACATTAATTTGTCTGTTTTTCTCCTTTGAATTGGTTTCCTGTTAAGGGATTCTAAGCCATGAACTTAGTAATGAGTAAGAAAACTGTATTTTTTCTCTCCTTACACTATAAATTATTATCTAAAGCTTTTCTCAGCACCTCCGTTCTGGCCCACCTCCCATCTTCAGACCAATAATAGGTCTTTCCTTCTTTGGCTATAGCATAGTACTTCTGTGTACCCTTCTAAGCTAGCTTATGGCACCTTGTAATATAATCAGATGTCTCTGTGGCTCCTGTCTACTCAGATTAGACAAGGGGCCATCCTTGCCGATGCCTCCAGAGTCTTTGACGGTACCTGACACAATGAGAGGGTTTAGTTGTTGAATAAATAAGGGAAATAAATGGGTGGACGTCAGAAAAAGGAGGAGCGAGGAAAGGAAATAGAAACACCATTCAATATTCTTTAATTAGCCAGACACTACTGCTATATTTTAAGGGCCACATGTCAATATTTTCTACTATGCCTTTCCAGACTTGAGAAAGGCAGCTTCTCTGTTGTTTAATATGCTTACTGGTTACTAGCCTAGAGATATAGCAGTAACAGATTACAATTCATCAGAAAATTCTAATGGCACATTGTCTCCAAAACTCCGCTCTCCCGGTACTTTGAATGTGTTTGAGGCTCAGAAGAATCTTCATCCAGCTCTCCACCCTTCCATCTTGCCAAGTCCCCCAGCCAAAGTCAGAAAATACCCAGAGTTTCATAAACGACTGAAATGGAATCTGTCTCATTGATACAGGGTAGAGTGAAATTGGGCTTTTTTTTTTTTTTTTTTGGTGATTTCTTGGCCTTTTACCATGTAAAATCATCATGCATTAATAGAGACATCTCCAAAGCCCCAGATTCATGGTCTGTATTTTTCAGATTGGTAAAGTTGTAAGCAGCCCATCATTGTAAGCAGGGAAGCTATTTGACTTAATTTGGATTTAAATGCGAGGAACAATCCAAAGGCCTTTTTCAGCAAGGATAACCTATTGACGTGTAAGAAAGAATGATAAATCAGTTCCTAAAAGGCCTGAGATTGTTTTTCCTGTGAAGAATAGCAAATGAGAAAAGCTGAGGAAGAACCCCAGTGGTAATTTCAGTTCAAGGGTCCCCATCATTATCATACAAAATGTAGAAAACACCATGCAAATCTATTAACTGAGTGGTGCAGTCAGTCAGGAAGAAGGCAGAGAAAACCCACATTCATAGCTCTTACATTGCACGTGGTATTTTAAGGGCTGCAGTTTCAAGCATTTCTATAAATTGTAATCTGTGATGTTTGGAAAGCTTATTGCTTATTTGACTTCATTTATTTATTTATTTATTTATTTATTATTTATTTTTTTTATTTATTTATTTTTTGGTGGTACTGGACTTCATTTTTGCTCTTTCATATGCGATGGGTTTTTTTTCATTCAACAAAGATGTGGCATAGATGTTGAGTCTAATTTTTTTTTAATTTGGGGTTTCATCAAATCCTGATGCTGTCGTAGGTCGAAAAGTAATCTTTTTAAGCAAATGTTTTAGGTCATTGGGGCGTTTACTAATTGTAACTCTTTCAGATGCAGAATCCCAACTCAAATCTCCCTGGGAATAAGCTGTTTCCTACTGTCACTGAGTTCTGGGGGCAGGGGCTCCACTCAGGACAAGGGGGGTCCTTGGCACATATAACAGAAAAGAATTCAGCATGTTCCAGTCAGAGACACAGATTTTTTTTTTTTTTAGGAGATCAGATATGCCTTCAAGAGAGAATGCAGACCAACTCCAGAGGGAGAGATGATCCCTTGATCTGGAGTACTCATATTTATAGAGAGACAGTAGCCAGTAGCCCGAAGCACTTTCTCAGGGCTGAACTAGAAGCAGAATCAGGGTGGAATTATACAAATGTTTAACAATTTTCCCTGAGCTAATATATGATCCGTTTTTTTTTTTTTCTTTTGGTGATGGTGTTGGGGATTGAATCCAGGGGTATTCTACCTCTAACATATATCCCTAGTCCTGTTTTATTATTTTTATTTTGAAACAGGGTCTCACTAAGTTGTGGGGGGTCTCACTAAGTTGCAGCTAGCAGTGAACCTAATGTACCAGTATTAGGACATGGCCTAAAAAGATTTGAAAAAGAAGTTTTGGTTATTAATATACTTATCAAAAATTGGTGTATAGAAAATGGAGCTCAGATCTGTGACAGAAGGAAGGGGGGTTAGGGCTTGGTTACTGCCAGGAGTCAGGTAGCTGTTATAATACAAAGTACCCTCAGTAAAAATAATTAGCAAGTGGATAGAGGACCTAGGACTTTCACATCCTAAAAACAGGTTTGCATAATAAATGATATCTAGCTAAGGATTGGACGGGATTGACCTTTGTGAAAGGACCGCAGATACCACATGGCCCTTGACCTTTGCGAATCATTCTGGTCTAAACAAAGAAATCTAGGTGTATACCAGCAGTTAGGCAGAAAAGAAGGGGCAGATGTGCACTTAGGTCATAGGATTATGTAGTAGAGCAAGATGGAGGACTTTGTATCTATAAAACGTTGTTGTTTTATATTTTGAACTCCAGTGACTTCGTACTGAGTCACCCCACTATGTCACTCTGTAGTGTAGCACTTAACTCTAAGCTGTATCTTTCCCTCTTCCTAATGGTGACATAACAGTTACAACCTATATTTTTATCTTTGTAATAATACACTCATTTAAATAATACACTCATTTAAATATCTTCAGCGAGAGTCTGGACAAGGACGCGCGATTACGGGAATTATTTCCGGGAGCCGAACAGAGGTCCCCGAGAACAGTTCCCCCCAAACCATAACAGTCCGTAACACCTAACATTCTCTTCTCAGCCTCCCAAGTACTAGGATAGCAGGCAGGACTAGCATGCAGGCAGAGACACCATGCCCAGTCATCATATTGCTTTATTTATTTATTATTTATTTATTGCAGTACTGGGGATTAAAGCCAGAGACATTCTACCTACGAGTTACACCCCCAGCCCTATTTTTTATTCTTTATTTGAAACAAGGTCTCAATATGTTGCTGAGGGCCTCACTAAGTAGCTGAGGCTGTCTGTGAACTCCCTAATCCTCCTTTCTCAGCCTCCCAAGTATGGGATTACCATGCCTGGCTATCATATTACTTTTGCAAGCACGAACACGGGCCAAGAAGGTGGACTGAGTTGTTCTGGAGCTGATTGTTTCGCATTTCAAAGGTTGTTGCTAGTGGGCGTGGTGGCCCACACTTGTAATCCCCATGCTTGGGAGGCTGAGACAGGAGGATAGCGCAGGTTCGAAGCCAGCCTCAGCTACTTAGTGAGGCTCTCAGCAACTTAGTGAGACCCTGTTTACAAATAAAGCATAAAATAGGTCTGGGAGTATAGACTGGAGGTAGAAAGCCCCTGGGTTCCACCCCCAGTACCACCAAAAAAAAAAAAAAAAGAAAGAAAAGGTTATTGCATTCCAAAGATGTTTCTGCATTGCAAAGACTCATAGGTGGTTATCTTTTGAGACTAAGTGTATTTTTCTTTTTCTCTTATTACCAAATTTTTCTATGACTAAGTCTAGAAGATTTAAGGAGTACCTCCCATTCATGCGACACTAGTTCCAGAATCTGTGCCATCTGTGTGTGACCAGGAGGCTGATTTCTGCAACTCTTGCCTCTATGTCCTTTTGACTTTATTCCCAGGCAGCCTCTTCTAACAAATATTCCAATTCCAGGAAAAAGAATAATTTCCCTCAAAAAAAATTTAGAGCAAATGTCTTTAGTGTGACTCTGATTGTATCTTTCTTGAGGTTATATGATCTTCCAATCCTACTACCAAGTTTGGGAGGGTTAGAATATTATGATGGGCCAGGCTGATATTGTATATAGAGCCCTTGAATCCAGAAGTAAAAAATTAGTTCCATTTAAAACACATAATTTAAGAGAAGTAGTTCCACAAAATACTATATAGAAAGAAGCATGTGTGTGCTGTAAATATACTCCAGAAATATGATCTAAATATATATTACATTTATATAAAATAAAGATATCTAAATATTTACCTATGTCTATATCTCCTTTAGGAAGATGGTATATAGATATTCTACTTTGATTTGCAAATATGTCCTTAAGGGCCAGGAAAAGCAAACACCTTTAAACCACATGAACTGTTTCAAGCCAGCCTTGTTTTATATTTTGAAGAAGCTTTTAATTCGTTATGTTAGAGTAGAAATGGTGAAGAATTCAAAGGCACTCTGCCTGCAATTTCTGTAATATGAAAGGCCTTAAAACCAAACAAGAAAACCCGAGCATTATTATTTGCAGGTCAGTGACATACAGCTCCATTAAGGGTCCCTGAATCTGTAGCTATCCCTGTCTCTTAGGCCCTAACTAGATGTCAATTCTACCTCTGACCTCTGTTGGTCCATCAATGGAAGATCTTACGATGGAACTACTATGTTCTCCATTGAATTGTGTATTAACTCTAGTGTCCTGGGAAGATGGTCTACCACTACTTAAAGACCAGAGATACCAATTTGCTTCATCTAGTCTGTACACCCTCATTTTGTATTTGATACTAGGCTTTATTTAACAGTAGCCATCAAAATACTATGTTAAGCGGGGCGTGACGGCACCCGCTTGTAATCCCAGCATTCAGGAGGCTGAGAACCGAGGATCGCAGTTTGCGGACAGCCTCAGCTCCTTAGCGAGGTCCTCCACAACTTAGTGAGACCCTGTTTCAAAATAAAGAATAAAAATAGGGCAGGGGGTGTAGCTTGAAGGTCAAACGCCCCTGGGTTCCATCCCTAGACCCACACACGAAAAATACTATGTTAAATTTCATTTATTTTTTTCCTTTCTAGTTGCCAAAAGTTAAAATAAAATTACTATATGAATTTAATTACAGATTTAATGTTTTTTCTGGAATTCTTTTGCTTTTGTTTTGGTTTTGTTTTGGTTTTTGGCAGTTCATTAATAGGGGCAGCCTCCATTCCACCAAGCAGTAGGAGACCTCTCCTTGGGCTGTAGCAGAACATTGGGTGTGGTTAGTTGAGAACTAAGAAGCAGGGCAATAGAAAAAATAGTTGATTGGTTAACATCAAGTTTTTTCAAGTTACCTTTTATTAAGAGTTTAAAGCAGAGAAGACTTTCTTTGTAGGCAGAATTAGAGAGACTGCCATCTGTTGCCGGGAAAAACTTGTCTGTTTGGGAACTTTTTCCCTTAAACTTCCAGTTGGACTATGTATCCCTTATATATGTGACTCTGTTTTGATTTGATGTGGGTTTTGTTGGGGCCTTGTGTAGGAGTTTGGTCCAAAACAATGGCCTCCTGTAATTTTGATTTAATTGTGGCTAATCATTCCACCAATGCTAGGTAGATTATTTTATTGTCAGAAGATGAAGATATTTTTTAATGAACTCTTATTGAATATGCCTCGCATGTTAGGGATGGGCTGGGTGAGTAGGTATTTGTCTTTACTTTTATTCCCTGGACTGAAGGCTCCCCTGTGGCGGAGGCCCGTCTGCGCACGCAGACTGAGCTTTTCCAAGATCTAAGGCATAATAGATTGTCCTCAAAGAGTTTGCATTCAAAGAAGCCTTCACAACTATTTAGAGAAGTTGTTTTCAACCAGAGGCCATTGTTTCTCCCATGAGATATTTACCAATGTCTAGATATATTTTTCATTGTCACAAATGAGTGAAATTGTGCCCGGCATCGGACAGGTCTGAGGCCAGCAATGGTAGTCATCAATCTGGAGTGCACAGGACAGCTGCCTACAACCAACAAATTATCTGGCTCCAAATGTCAGTTGTCTAGGGATGAAATATCTTGTTTTGGAACAAGTCTTATTATCATCGTATACAGATATGAATATTAGCACTCAGAAGGGATATAAAGTCTCTTAAAGTCACATCATTGGTAAATTATAAAAGCTTAAGTTTTAATGAAAATGTTCTGATTTCTTGCTGCATTATTAGACGCCGTTTTCCAAAATTATATGTAAATTCAAGCCAGGATTGCCAGACATAGTTTAGAAAAGGACATAGACTGTCTCCTGGTTAATTACTCAGTCCTGAACTATCAGCTTAATGAGGCTATGTGCTGTTTCAGTTTACTCTATGACAAATCAATTAGTACATCTTAAAATAAAGATAGTGGGCCGGATTAAGGGAAAGATTTTACACTAAAAGTCTGTTTGAGATTTATCTTTAATCTAAAACTCAAACAGACCTGGAAAGGGCAGAATCTCTGAAGTTTTCTCGTGTTTCCTCTTTCAAGGACTGGATTTATTGGAGTCGGGCTATACTATTATATCAAAATGCTACTTAGACTTCCTGAAAGGTTTATGAAGTCAGGGATAGAGTCCTGAACTCCATCTTGACTGATTGTGTTGAAGGAACCATTTCTCACTTTCCAAAAGATGTTACCTCATAGGGCATATTGGATACATTCATATTTCTAGGGCAACAAATACCACAAAGAGAAGAAATCGAGTGTTTAGGACACCCCAAACTAGTCGTAAGGACATAGGAAGAAAAGACATCTGTATCTCTACTTCTCTCTCATACTTTCTCTTTCTCGTTTAGTTTTTGTATGTGTGTGTATGTGATACTGGGGATTGAGCCCAGGGTCATTCTACCATACCACTGAGCTATGCCCCCAGTCCTATTTTATTTTATTTTATTTTTTATTTGAAACAGGGTCTCACTAGGTTGCTGAGGCTGGCTGTGAACCTGTGATCCTCCAATCTCAGCCTCCCAAGTACTAGGAATACATGTGTGTACCACCACACCTGACTTTATACCCTTTTTTTTTGCATATGTGTCTTTTTCTACTTTTTTAATTAGTTCCCAATATCTAAAATATAAATTAGATCTATTAGGATAAAAAAGATATATTATGAAAGAATGTATAAAATTATTAAAGTCAGAGGAAATAACTACAAAAGTATTTAGAGGTTATTGTATGAGAAGAATATTGGTAAGTGGACTTCTTTTTTTTGTACTTGGGATGCAACCCAGGGGCATCTAACCCTGAGCTATACTCATAGACCTACTTACTATTCTTTAATTTTGAAACAGGCTCTCACTGAGTTTCAAAGGGCCTCACTAAGTAGCTGAGGCTGTCTGCAAATTGTGATCCTCCTGTCTCAGCTTCCCACATGCTGAGATTACAAGTGTGTGCCACCCCGCTCGGCTACTTTATAATTTTTAAAGCAAGCTAAATATAACAAAATCTCAATGACTTATAATCAGTCTGCTCTTTGAGATACTCAAAACATGGAGAAAAACAGAGTTGCAGGAGAACAAATAGCATGGTGATCTGAGTCAGCTTGGGAGAACAGGAACACTCAGAAAGTTCTCTCCAACCTGGCGTGGTGGTGCACGCTTCTAATCCCAGCACTGGGGAGGCTGAGACCGGAGGATCGCGGTTCGAGCCCAGCCTCAGCTACTTAGTGAGGCCCTCTGCAACTCGGTGAGACCCTGTTTCAAAATAAAGAATAAAAAAATAGGGCTGGGGGTGTAGCTCGGAGGATGAATGCCCCTGAGTGTTCCATCCCCAGTACCGCAAAAAAAAAAAAAAAAAAAAAAGTCCTCTCCAGGGGACTGATAATGAGGTTAAAAAGGAAGACCCAGTAGGAATTGGTTACACAGATGGAGAGAAAAGAGGAACACGGGCGAGCTTTTCTATCAGAGTAGGAGTCTGTGCTGTGGTCCCAAGACTTTTGAGCATCTTGGTGTATTTCGAAGACTGGGAGAAACCCAGCATGGTGAGGTCTACGCTTTGCATGGTTGAATACCCTTTGCCATGGTTTGAAGGTGGCCCTCTCAGTTTCCTGGGTTGGACCCTTCAGCTGCTGTGTCACAGGCTAATGATATTCGGAGGTGGGGCCTTTGGGAAGTGATTAGGGTTAGATGTAGTCATGAGGGTAGGATGGCAATAGCGGCTTTATAAAAAGAGAAAAACAAGCCACCTTGCTCAACGATGTCTAAATTAATTCTAAGACCTCCAGTGAGCCATCTTCACCATGTGTGTATTAATTTAGCGCATAAGTTTCCCAAAGCATGAATCTCTCGGAGCTCTATCTGCATACTTCCTACGCATATTAGAATTTAATTCTTATTAGCAAAAATGGCGGTAGCGTTGGTATCAGAGAAAGGATAAAACTTGGTCTCAGAAAATCCATATCTAATTCAAATTCAGCCGTCATGCCTGCCATCACAACTTTTCTGATCTCTGTTCTTGATCTGCAGTGGGTAATGGATTAATGAAGCATTTTTATTCCTGTTTATAAAAAAGTTGTTGTGGTGAATAAATTATATGTTTTCATGAACACATTTTAAACGATGAACACACTTAAATCAGAACTAAGTAAATGGAAAACACATCTATCAGAACCTTTCCAGAATTGGTCCTGTAATTTTCATGTTCTGCATTCTTTTAATTATTTGGAGTTTAATTTTCCACGCATAAAAGGCAAGTTCCTTCACTGGCTTTTGAAGGGCCTAATCTGACACGAACAACTCAGAAAGCACTAAATGAGTCACCATTTTCTGAATGAATATGAATTTTTCCTCCTCCAGGGACTGAAATGAGATTTTAGTTGTGATTACCATGACCTTTTTACTTAATTATAGTCTCAGATAATTTGTTGCATGTAGAGCTGGAAACTTTATCTTCATTATCTGAATTAAATTTGAGACCAATGATGAGCAATTAAAGAATAAATCACAGAACAAAGAAGTTAATATTATTAAATCTCCAGTGTTGCATAGAGGTTGAGGGAATATCTAGAGATATTAATTTTCGAAGTCGATGTCAATTTGAAACAATAATTTCTTCAGCATTTGACAACTGGAAGAGGTATGAGAGGTCTTTGAGTGCAGCTTTCGTATTGTTTAAAAGAAAAATGAGATTCAGAGGAAGAAAAGTCATTGTCTGAAATCGGGAAAGTGTGTTAATGGCAGACCTGGCACCAGACCCTGTGATTCTCAGCTCCATTGAATCTGTGTTCACTCAGAAATACATATGTAAAACACCGAATCTTACCTTTGGAAATGATGTCTATTACTTACCATTGTTTAATGTTCCCAGCAATGCCAGATCAAATACTTTAGATTATCAAAATGTACAGAACTCGGGCCATGCTTTACAGGATTTCTGGTCATTTAGATCACTGGTTTACAACAATTTTGTTCATAGGACTCTTGCCTTCTTAAAAATTATTTAGGACTCCAAAGAGCTTTTGTGTTTATAGGTTATGTTTGCAAATGTTCATGGCATTTTAAGGTTTTTAGAGTTTTCTTAAGCTATAGTTCCTAGGACACACAATATACCAATTTTAAAATGTCCAAATCAATTTTGAGAATGTTTACAGATACTGAAAACCATCATCTTCAGCTGTTACTTAAATACTTTCTCATCACCAACACCACTGAGGCAGGGCAGAGGACCAATGAGCAGGAAATGTTAAAAGAGGCCATCCATACAAAGAGCAGAAGTTGGGAAGGGTTATACATATAGGGATAAGAGTGTGAGTTAATAAAAAAGTCCAGCCCTAAGAGTGATCAAATATGGGTACAACACATTGTTTGTCCATTTGTCTACGGATGGACATTTGTGTCCTTTCTACCTTTTGGCTATTATGCGTAATGTCAAATATTGATAATCTTTAGCATTTTTTTTTTTTTTGGTGGTACTGGGGTTCCTGGAAGCCCTTCTACCTCCGGGCTACATTCCCAGACCTATTTTTTATATTTTTATTTGGAAACAGGGTCTCCTAAGCCAGCGTGCCTGGCTTCGAACCTGCGCGATCCTCCTGTCTCCGCCTCCCAAGCGCGGGGATTACAAGCGTGCGCCACCACGCCCGGCTTAATCTTAAACATTTAAGTGACCATTGTTTAAAATGTGAAGACATGACAATGAATACATATGTATATAAAGATTCATGTTTGCGCTTTTGTGTAGATATATGTTTTACTTAGAAAAATCAATCAGTTTGCTAGGCTTCGCTTGGTAGAAACAAGAGTAATTTTATTATAGGAGTAAACAGAATATAGAAATAAGCATTAAAATAGATTGTTGAGGGGAACAGTCACTCTATAGCACTGCATAGCAAAGAGGAGTAAGAAATATCCGGGACATTGGCTTGGAAGGCCCTGTAGACAGTCAACCTAAGTGGACCAGTCCTGGACAGAGCATCCTCTCCATGGGTGAGACTCCAGAGTCTACAGTGCCCAGGGAGTCCCACAACGTAGTTTCTAGGTATGCGTGCTTTGCTTGACCAACTTGAGTCATATGAGAGGCTTTTTTATTCCATATTCTCAAGGAAGTGGCCAGCTTGCCCAAGAAGAGGGGAACATTGCCTACACCGAGTGTTTATAATACCAATTGTTCTTACAGGTTGAATGCTTAGTCCCCATCTCTGGCTTTCCAGCTATCAAGGGACAGGAAGCTGTGTACTTTGGCATTTAATTAATTCTCTTTTGTCCATCTTGGTCCTACCTATAATATGCTTTACCATATAATATGTGTATGTATATATACCTACGTGTGTGTGTGTATGTGTGTGCATGTGTGTGCGTGTGTGTAAGACATGTATATATCATATGGTTTAGCTTTGGCATAGTAGACTATCTAGGATTATATAATGATGATAACAAATTGACATAATGACTGATAAATTGCTGATATGAGCACAATGACAAAGTTTCCTGATGAAACATTTCTTAGAACATATTCCCATCAGTAAGCAAAATAGGACTATATGCACAGAATATATAGTCATGTACATACACATATATAGGTATGTGTTTACATATTATAAGATTATTTTGCTCTTAATATGTAGCTTAAAGTTGCCTAGATATGCTATTATTTAAACATCAGTGGTAGATTAAGTGAATCACTTAACCAGTCATTCAGTGGTATACTAATGAAAAAAAATAACATGTTTAATAACCTTGACATTCAAAAACGAATATCTGTCATAGAAACTCACCTTAATTTTTGAATGAAGCCATAATAGAATTATTTATGTTGAGAAACAAGGGCAAAAGGACACTTGGATACTGAATTTATGTCTGATGAGAACTCGCTGCTGCCCTCAGTATTCATTTGTATGCAGGACATGAGTTAAGCCAAGGAGAAAAGCTCTCAAAACCAGTATATATTACTTCACGGTCAAACACTTGGATCTACAAAAATCTTCAGAAATGAGAAATTAGCAACTAGGGGACCTGTGGAGCTAAGAAAATGCTAATTTGCATCTCTAGCAAAAGAACCAGCACGGGAGAAAATAAAGCAATAAAGCACGAACTGAGAGACCATTAGCTTAGACTCCAGGCTATCAAAAAAAAATATATATATATATATATGTAGATATATATATTTGTACACACATACACATTGGCAGAAAGAGCTGCCAAGTATTCCCTTTACTTCCTAGAATGCAGCCAGAATGAACTTTATTACCAGAGTTAGGAAGCATAAGACCATACTAAAAAGGCTAAGGAAAAAGGTGGTTTTCTAATAAGAAGACATACAGCTAAATTGTGAACTGCAGTAGAAATGGCTCCACAGACGGACACAGAACCTCGTGTTTCTCTAAAAACAAGCCTGGAATGACATATGTTGAATGCAAAAGAGAGTTCACATGTAGAGAGCTAAAAATAGAAAGTAAATACTGAACATGCAAGACGTTTGAGAGATGCCTTTATTTGAAAAACACAAATCCCCAGGATTTTTTCCTAATAAAATGAAGTGAATTCAGATTAATATCCCACAGAATTCAGTGACCTGCAGAAAATGATTGAGAAGTTAAAGCGTAGAATCGAATTCTTGCTGCCACTACGCGTCTTTTAAGTTGCATTCCAAGCAGCTTTATCATTTTGATGCCAGGTGTAAGGACAATGATGTTTTAGTTCATTTCGCTTATGCGTCAATTTCTTGAAGGACACAGTGGGTGTTGTGTAAAACAATTATGTGGATGGATAAATAGCTTATGCTTATTATGTACCTCAGGTCCTATCCTGGAAGAGGGAATCGGGGGCTTGGTTGCAGGCAAAATCGGAATACTTCATCTGATTTTGTGTTTCTTTCTCTGTTCAATCATCCTCTAATTTTTCTTATTCAGTGCACAGTTAAGCACAACAGGACTAGAAATGGTGAGAAGTGGCTACGGCCCTTTTCTTATTCACGAAGACGATCCAGAGAGTTGGTATAGGGTTTTCTAAGGACACAGATGAAAGGGAGACTAACTCCCTGCACTGGAAGAATATGATCTGAGAATGTAATATAGAACAGGGGACATCTCAGCTGACATTTGAAAAAATGTAAAAGAATTTACACTTGGTGGAATGAGAGTATCCCTCAAAGGAGAGAAAGCAGATGAGCATCGGTTATGACAATCAGCCGCGTCCCTTTCCCAGGGAAGGCCAGCTTCACGTAGAGTGTCTGGAAATGATACAAACAGATTGCAGGCATTAGGCAGTCATCAGTCAAAGCCCAGCCAGCTCCCTGGAAGCTTCTTATCTTCCTGTTTGAGAGTTCAGCCTCATTCTACATAGCCCAGGCGACAGCTCCGCCTATTACTTTTGAATGTGTTATTTGAGCTCTCTTGACTATCGCTTGTATGCAATATCTACCTCACAACTCTTTGGATTCAGGGAATGCTGGGCTTGCACAGCAAAAAATAAAAAATAAAAAAAAATAAATAAAGGCTGTATGAAGAGACATTTTACTTTGGTTACTAGAATGTTCTTGAATGCTTGCCAAATTTTCAACTTCATTTTTCTTTATAAATAGTGAAGTTCCTTTTTTGTTCTTGTCAGATTTTATCCATACATTTCAGGTACACAGTCTCCCCTTTGATATCTGTGTCTCTTCCCACAAGGACGTGGAGTTTTCAGCCATCGGTCGGTCGGTCATATCCGTACCAGTATTGGGAATGGCCTAGGAAGATTTGAGAAAGCTATGATTTATTTCAAAAATTGATGATATATTTCAAAAGTTGGGTGAGGGGCAAATCTGTGCAAGGACTTGGTTTCTGCCTAAAAGCAAGCAACTATTCCAGTGTAAATTAACATAGCTAAAAGTAATTAACAAGTCAGTAGGAGAGGAGAACTAGGCCTTTATCTAAAGACAGATCTACATGATAATCTAGGGAGGATAGAGCAGGGTTTGACCTTGCCCTTCATGAAAGGAGACACCTTGCCACACCTTGTTTGGGGAGGAACCTTACAGGGAAGTTCACTAGTCAGAATTACATAAACAAGATGGAGGTCATGGGTATAAAAAGTCTGGTCCACCTGCTATATCTTGGGGGTGGTGAATTGGCTCAGACCACCCTCCCCCCATACTATTCTGGCATGGGGCTGTAACTATCTTCTGTATTTGTATCTTTTTAATAAACTTTAAAACTTCAGCAAGTGTTCGAGCTATGAATACTTATCCTTAGCTCAGAACAAGAACCCGTGGTGGTTTTTTTCTGTTTTTCTGTTTATTGGGTTTTGTTGTGGTTTGAGGGAAATTGTGTCTGGGACCCTAACAGTGGTTCCTGGGAACAGTTTCCCTAAAACCTTATCACCTTATTCTCTCAAACCGTATTCTCTGAAACCATATCACCAAGTCTACTCTTATTTATTGTGTGTGTGTGGGGGGGGTTACTGGGGATGGAACTCAGGGACATTCTACCTCCGAGCTACACCTCCAGCCCTATTTTTTATTATTTATTTTGAAACAGGGTCTCAATGGGTTGCAGAGGGCCTCACTAAGTAGCTGAGGCTGTCCGCGAACCCCGATCCTCCGGTCTCAGCCTCCCAGTGTATTTTCATTTTTATATACTTTTATGGGTGCATTGTATTCTGTATACTGTATACTGTGCGTTGTATTCTGTATACTGTAGTTTGGAATGGCAGGGATGTGTGTGCACACAGCGCTTGGTAAGCTTCCCATGTCTTTCTCCACTTCCCCCCTTCCTCCTTTGTGCTCTGGGGATGACACTGGTGTTCTCACATATGTACATAATATTAGGGACATGTTTCTTCCATCGATTCTCCCCACCATCATCACCGTTCCCTGGACCACCTCCCTCCCTCCACTGGGGCCTCTCCTCCGTTACCTGAAGTCCTTCTGATATCCCCATCACACCTCAGCTTCCACATGTGAGAGGAAACCTAAGACTTGCTGTGACTGGCAATTCTTATTTCACATAATGTTCTCCAGGTCCATCTCTGCAAACGCCATTATTTAGTTCTTTATCCTTGCTGAGTAGAATTCCATTGTGTGGATGCCCCATGATTCTGTAATTCATTTTTCTGTTGATAGACACCTAGGTTGGTTCTATAATTTGGCTATTGTCCATTTATATTGCTATAAACATGGATATGCATGTATCCCTGTATCATTCTGATTTTGGTCCCTTTTGGAAAGATACCCGGGACTATCATAGCTGGACCTCCATTGGGTCCATTCCCATGTTTCTGATGAATCTCCACACTGATTGCCATAGCGGCTATACTAATTTGTAATTCCACCCACAATGTAGAAGAGCTTCTGTTTTCTCCACATTCTTGCTAGCATTTATCATTGTTTGATTTCTTGATGAATTCTATTCTAATCGGGGCTAGATACAATCTCAGTGTATTTATTTATTTTGTACTGGGGCTTGAACCCAGGGGCACTCCACCTCCGCCAGCCCTGTTTAATTTTTTATTCTAAAAGGGAGTCTCACTAGGTTGATAAGAGTCTCACTACTCGATGATGAAACTGTTCTTGGCCCTGCAGTCATCCTGTCTCAGCCTCTCAAATACCGGGATCACAAGCGTGCACCACTACTCTCGCCTCTCACTGAAGTCTTGATTTGCACTTCTCTTGATTGCTAATGATGGTGATCATTTTTTATATATTTATTGGCCATTTGTATTTCTTCTTTTGTAAAGTATGTATTTAGTTTATTTGCCAATTTTTAATTTTTTTAGCAGTTTCTTAATTTCTTTGTGTATTATATCTATTTGTCCTCTATTAAAAGAGTATTTGGCCAAAAAAAAAAGTATTTTCTTGCCGGGCGTGGTGGCGCACGCTTGTAATCCCCGCGCTTGGGAGGCAGAGACAGGAGGATCGCGCAGGTTCGAAGTCAGCTGCGCACGCTGGCTTAGGAGACCCTGTTTCCAAATAAAAATGTAAAAATAGGTCTGGGAGTGTAGCCTGAAAATAGAAGGGCTTCCAGGAACCCCAGTACCACCAAAAAAAAAAAAAATTATTTTCTTTTGTTGGTCCTTTGTGGTTTCCTTTGCTGTCCAGAAGCTCTTTAATTTAAATTGTACAATCTTACTTGCTAGTCCTCACTTTAATAGCTAATACTTTGGGAGTCTTAGTATGCAAGTGTCTACCTGTGCTTATATGTTGGAGTGTTGGACCTGTACCTTTTTCTAGTCATTTCAAAACCTCTGGTATAATTTTCAAACTTTGACCCATCTTGGGTTGACTCTTGTGCTGGGTGAAAGGTAGAAATTTATTTCTATTTTTCTAGAAATGAATAACAAGTATGACCAGCATCATTTTTTTTGAAAAGGCTGTCTATTCTCCAATGAATGTTTTTGGCACATTTGTCAAAGTTAATTGACTCTAAGTGCGTGGATTTGTCTCTGGGTCTTCTGTTCCACTGGTCTGTATGTATGTATTTGTGCCAATACCATGCTGTTTTATTACTACAGCTCTGTAGTAAAATAAGCAAAAGCAAACTAATTTGTGGAATAGGAGATAGTATAAGATAATGGTAAGGACTTGAGCTGTAACGTCTTAGAGCTTGGGCTCAAATTGATAAAGTCTGTAAGCTGTTTGGCAAATTACCTGAACCCATACAATTTATTTTCTTAACCTATAAAATGAAGATGATCACAATATCTCTCTCATAAGGACTTTAGTGGGGATAAGGCAGAATAATGTATGCAAAACAGTTCCGGCAGTGTCTGGCAGTTACTAAGTGTGGAATAAATGTTAGCTTTTACCATCTAGTGTAAGTTGATAAAGAGAAAATGGCCTTTTCCCTTATAAGCAGAAAAAAATAACACCCTTGAATTTTTCATCTGCATTTGCCTTTAATGAATGCTATTAAATTTGGAGCTAGAAGAGAACAGCAATGTCTGCGTTCAGCCTGGTCAATTAACATTATTTTATCTGCTTTTCTTTGCGCCCAATGGAAAACTTTTGGAACTGAGCTGGTTTAGAATTTTGAGAATGTTTTAAGAATGCTTTTTCTCTCATTCTCCTTTAAAAATACCTCGTGATAAAATACAATTAACAAATAATTATTTTTCCCTGGAAGGGCTGGAACACATGTGTATGGAAGCTCTGTCCCATTTGGGGTCATAACTGTTTTCTGCATGCCTTGAGCTTGCTATTGGAATGATAAAACAGTCATTCCCCACTCACTGATGGGAAAATGAAAATCTTAAGACATTCTTGGCACTTTTATAAAAATAAATGCATTGGATACCTTTATTGTTGTTTCCTATACCATGATGGCTTTGCTAAGGTTCTTTAGTACAAACCATCACTTTTTGGGGGAGGTATTTTAATTTTTTCTGACTCCAGTTTGTGGCATTGGACAATAGGACTGGTCGGAAGGAGGAAGAAGGGAACAGAACACGAACATTATTGGTCTTAGATGCAATAATGATCATTTGTATAAAAATTGCCAACATAATATTTGTTCTCTGAAATAAAGAGGTCATCACGCCAGGCGTGGTGGCACATGCCTGTAATCTCAGTACCTTGGGAGACCGAGGCCGGAGGATTGAAGGTTCAAGACCAGCCTCAGAAACTTTCCTGAATATCTCAGCAACATAGTGAGACCTTATTTCCAAATAAAATAAATAAAATACACCCAGGAGTGTGGCTCAGAGATAGAATGTCCCCGGCTTCACTCCCTAGCACCAACAAGTAAATAAATAAAAATTAAAATTAAGAAAGAAGTCATTTGGCCAGGCGTGGTGGCGCACGCTTGTCATCCCTGCGCTTGGGAGGCTGAGACAGGAGGATCGCATGGGTTCGAAGCCAGCCTCAGCTACTTAGTGAGCCTCTCAGCAACTTAGTGAGACCCTGTTTCCAAATAAAATATTTTTTTAAAAAAAGGTCTGGGAGTATAGCCCGAAGGTAGAAAGCCTCTGGGTTCCACCCCTAGTACCAAGAAAAAAAAAAAAGATAAAAGAGAGAAGTCATTTGGTTTTGCAGTGCATCGAGTCGCCAGAATGGAACTTGAATAATTGGATTTTATTTAAATAAATTGAATTTATTTGAATAAATTGAATAATTGGGGACTATTGTTGAAGCAGTTCCAGGTTTGGGTGACCATATATGTTCATGTGTGCGAGGGTGTGTGGCTGTACACAGGTGGGAACCCCTGTACATGAGACTTCAGGGTCAGCGGGCCATGCAGTAGGAGCCTAACATCAAATCCATAGCCAGCCTGTTGGTTTTTGACCCATGACAGCAACTGCCCACTCCCTGTTCACTTTTTGCTGTACCAGCCTTCCCCAGAACTTTAGCAGCAGCGTGGTGCCACAATTCCTGGGCTCTCAGGACATCTAAGAACAGAGGGTCTTCTCTCCTGCTTTTCCTCTACTTCCCTTCCAAGGCCAGACACAGAACCAAGATCCAACCCGAACTTCTCTCTGCACTATTTAATGTCTGAGCTAATAGTGTCAGGCCAGCGTTTCCTCATCAGATATTCCTTCACCTTGAAGGGTCCGAGAATTGCCCACCAAGAAGAAGCGCTTTCCCCCCCCAGTATGAGAGGTTAACTAGAGAAGTCTTCTTC
The DNA here is from genome assembly GCF_963383645.1 of Muscardinus avellanarius. NCBI lineage: Eukaryota > Metazoa > Chordata > Mammalia > Rodentia > Gliridae > Muscardinus > Muscardinus avellanarius. The sequence continues at coordinate 3,859,611 of NC_137808.1, forward strand.
CATATTAGGATTAGAAATAAGGTATTAAAATATAGAGTTAAGATATAGAAGTAAGGTAGGATTGGAAATAGAATGAAGATCCATAAGCCCAGCTGCCCAGGTTGCAGGATTCAAGGACGAGGGTAGGGGACCCACAAGGTCAAAGCCTCTAATCTCCAGCTTGCCGGCCAAGGTCTTTGTAAATGGGACCCCATCCTCATATCTCTGAGCTAGATCAGCAAACAAGGCCAGGCTAATCTGCTCTCCAGGCAGATTCTTCAGTGCAGAGATAAGCCTGGCCCAGCCAAGGTGGGTGGGAAAGGCAGAGCAGGCTCTGAAGTGTGTGGATGCATGTTTTAAAATTATTGGTTGTACTTGTTTGTCCTTGTATCTGATTGGTTGTATTCTAAGGTTGGCGGGCTCGAACTTTTGGAGGGCTCTGACTTGTGTAACCACTCCCTCGTGTGTAACCACTCCCTCCTAGGGTTATAAAATTCAGAGCGTGGAGAGGGGAGGGGTCAAACCTCGGCCATAATGCCTTGGTCTCGACCCCTGGCTAGCCGGGACAGCTGCAGCACAATAAACCTCGCTTGCATTTTACATCTCTTGTGAGTCCTTCGATATTTGGGTTGGTGGGTGATTCTCGGACCCTTCAACCTGGGACAGAAAAAATAATAGATGATTTGGAAGGTGAGTTAAACCAGAATCTAACAAAACAAATGTCACAACAAAACAAAAGGAGCAGTGAATCAGATAAGCCACATTAAAATCAGATTAAAATCAGATAAGCCACATTAAAATTCCAAGGCTGCTCTTCCTAAATGTTCTCCATTGTAATCTTAGCTGTATTGCTACACAGGCTTTGTTTTTGTTTGGCTTAGTTTTGTTTTTCTTCTTCTTCTTTTTGGTTCTGGGAATGGAAGCCAGGGGCATTTGACATCTAAGCTACACCCCTGGCTCTATTTTATTTTTTATCTAGAAACAGGGTCTCACTAAGTTGTTGAGGGACTCACTAAGTAGCTGAGGCTGGCCTTGAACCTGCGACACTCCTGTCTCGGCCTTCCAACAGATTGGCATTCCTGAAGGCCCTCACGTGAAAGTTAACGGTCAGACTCCTTCACTGATTCTCACAGACAAGTTAGGATTTGTGTAAAAACAAACAAAAAGTAATCACTTCCATTTTATTAGCAGTTTATAGTAAAGTGACTAAAAATAACTAAGATTTATTGAGTACTTCTAGCAGATATGAGCCTATGTGTTTTACATGAGTTGTTTCATCTAATTATCATTTGTACTGATTACAGTCTGTACGGAGATGACAGATGAGAAAATTAAGGCAATGAGAGATTAAATAACTAGTTTCATCATTTTTGTATCATAGAAAGCAATGAGACAGCATGGCTCCGGAACTCACGGACTTAACCTCTACTGTATATTTCTGTCTCTTACATTTTTGCATATACCTTATGGTTTAGAAGCATCGTATCTAAATATTATTTTATCTAAACTCTCCTTAGAAGAAGCAATTGTGAATGGCCTCACAATTTCTGCGTGTAAGTTTTGTTAGGTCGGGTCCCTCCCCTACCCCAAGCCATCTTCTAGTGGGAACAGGAGGCAGAACCCTGGAAGCCAGAAGCGGAGATATCATGAGAATTCAGGTGCCTCAAGGCTCCAAACATTGCGTGACTACAGATGTTGAGAGACAATCTGCATGCCTATAAAACATCCATGCCTCCTATCCACCACAGGACTCAGCTGGAAATCAGGACTATGCACAACTCTCCAGAAGCATGGCCCATCTGTCCCGGTGTCGGGTCCGAATAAAGCAGCGGTCTCTGATAATCCAGTTGGTGTTTTTACCTCCATCCTAAACTCGCTAACTTTATTTTCAACCTTTCAAGTTTACCATGTGAACCTTAGATTGCTGGCCCAAGGGTTGGGACTTTACCCACTATATTATACCATTTTTTAAATAAGCTCTTGGTTAGACCCAGTATGAAGGAGTTTTTTCTAAAACTCTTTAATACCTACAGGCTGTCACGTTTACAACTTTTTCTTTCTACTATTTTTCTTTTCTGTCTTTGTGCACAGTTCCTACCTGGTTCCAACAGGTTAAGACAATTCATTACTGACTGGTTCTTATAAACATCTGCATGTAGTTGGGGCATCTGGAAACTAACACCTGTCTATAATAAAGCAAGATATTATTCTGGTATGTGTACAAGTTATCACTCCTACTCTACTTTAAGCACTTAACATCAGTGTCACAGTTTAAAAGAAAAAAAGAAAAATCGAGCTCACATTCCTTTGTTTATTTTGCCGCAGGCTGCTAATAAAAATGAAGGTGGTTATACTTTTCCTGCACAAATACAACCGTCTCTTTGATAAGCAGCGGAGAAAGTTCATAATTAACTTTCAAATGTGCACTCTTTAGCGATTATGATAATAAAAGGTTAGCATCGAGGACAATGGAATTTTTTTTAATATGGATCATCTGATTCCTTGTGCTTGTTTTTTATTTTATTTGGTTTTGCTTTAATTAACCTTCCAGTTTTTTTTTAATCAATGCATTATCATTGTACACAAAGTACATCTCTTTTGTGCAGATTACCTCCCTGCACATATGCACGTATATGTGTGCATTTTGAAGTTAGGATAGCATTTTAGGGGGAAAAAAAACCAATAACAAGAATACATATATGTCAAGCAGTGATTCATCCCATTCTACATTGAAGGCAGTGAGGCCGCTTCAAACATCAAGGCTGGGGCTGCCTTAATGTTGTGGGTCATTTCACAGCCCGACAAGGAAATCCGACCATAATCCATCTTGCTGTGACAGGAAGATGCAGCATCTCATATCCCAAGGAAGTATAACTCCACAGCTCAGTGGAAGAGAAACTTTAAAATCGCTCCCCATTAGCCCACAAAACTCATTTGCATTGCACATTGTGGCTTCCAGTGAATAACACAGTATTTCATGATTATTTTTTATTGTTTCTTTAATCACTTACCAAAGATACCAAGGGTTCTTTCCCTGGTTTAAACGCTCCAGGGGAATGAGGTAGAGTTCTCTTCTAATGGAGAAAAACAACAATAACAACAAAAATAACAACATATATACAATGAAAGTATCTGCCTGCTAGGTGCTTGCTGGCCAAGCGTATTTTTCATGTAATTACCATTCTTATTTATTTATGTGTGTGTGTGTGTGTGTGTGTGTGTGTGTGTGTGTGTGTGTGTGTCTAGAGATGGAACCCAGGAGCATTTGACCTCCGAGCTACACCCCCTGCCCTATTTTTTTATTCTTTATTTTGAAACTGGGTCTCACTGAGCTGCAGAGGGCCTCACTAAGTAGTTGAGGCTGTCCAAAACCGTGATCCTTCAGTCTCAGCCTCCCAAATGCTGGGATTACAAGCGTGCACCATCACGCCCAGGTGTAATTACCATTCTTAAAGATCTTAGTGTCTCAGGAAGCCTATGTCCCTGCACTCTGAATGGGAGTATCATACTTTTTCTTTCTGATACTCACTGTCTTGGTCCGAACATAGAGAAATCTGTGTAATAAGATGCTGTTCCAGAATCTGGGATAAAGTATTGTGAGAAGAGAGGGCAAAACAAGAACATCGATCCAAAAATTTTTTCTTCACTGATACAGTTCATTAGCTAAAACAAATTTATGTATTAACTTATTCATCTTTTTGGAAGGTTCTTTGAAATATTTTGTTGTTGATGCTTTCAATGAGGTCTGCTTTATTCTGACAGCAATATTAGACACAGACATTAGGAAAAAACTATAAACTTAGATTTTTTTTAAAAAAAACATGTCTTACAAGTATTTTGGGGACATAAATCTGGCAATAAATCAAAACTACGATAATTCATGCTTACCAAATGTCCGTTCTAGGAGTGCAGAGTTGATTCATCATTATAAACCAATAATGCAATCATAGTATTTACTAACAAAGTAAAAAAAAAAAATCCAGTTGGTCATCTCCACATCTATAGGAAAAGCACATTAACAAAACTTAGGATAAATTAATGATAAGAATTCTCAGAGCTGGGCCTGTAATTACACTGGCCCTGTAATCCCAATACGTGGAGTCTGAGACAAGAGGATCGCAGATTTGCGGCCAACCTCAACTACTTAGTGAGACCCTATTTCAGAATAAAGAATAAAATAGGGTCGGGGGTGTAGTTTGGAGAAAGAATGCCCCTGGGCTCAATCCTCAGTAACACACACACCTACACCCAGACACACAAAACAAAAAAAAAGGAAAAAGAATTCTCAGCAGGGCTGGAGTGTATCTCAGTACTTGAGTGCCTGCCTAATAAGCCTGAGGCCTTAGGTTCAAACTCTGACACCTTAAGAGAGGGGGGGGGAGAGAAGAAGAGGAAGAAGGAGAAGGAGAAGGAAGAGAAAAGGAGAAAGAGAAGGAAGAGAAAAGGAGAAAGAGAGAGAGAATGAGAGAGAGAGAAGAAGAGGAAGAAGGAGAAGGAGGAGAAAGAAGAGAAAAGGAGAAAGAGAAGGAAGAGAAAAGGAGAAGAAAGAGAGAGAGAATGAGAGAGAGAGAAGGAGGAAAAGGAGGAGAAGGAAGAGAAAAGGAGAAGGAGAAGAGAGAGAGAGAGAGAGAGAGAGAGAGAGAATGAATGAGAATATAAGAATTTTCAGCAGATTAAGAATAATAGAATAATGGGTAAAGTTTCTTTTTTTTTCATTGCTTGTTGTTTGTTTTTGTGCTGTAAGGAATTGAACCCCGGGACATTCTACCTCTGTGTGACACCCACAGCCCTATTTGAGTTGCAAAGGGCCTCACTAAGTTGATGATACTGTCCTTGAACCTGCAATCCTCCTATCTCAGCCTCCCAAGTACTAGGATTACAGGTGTGCATCACCACATCCAACTGGTACTGTTCTTTAAATTGATGATGGGCATACATTAAAAAAAAAACCTGCTAGTGTTATAATTATCATTTTACTAATTAATTTAATTATACAAATTATGGGTATAGTATAACAATTTAGTGCATCACAAATGCTTAAAAGCACTTACTAGCAGTAAACATGTCTTTAAAATGTTTCTCCCAATGGTACAGTAATATATATACTTTTGTGTAGATAACCTTCAACATTATCACTATTGCTAGGGAATGTAAACAAAACATGATCTGCTTCTTCTGATACTATTCTGTCTTTCCTCCTCGTTTCTGTCCTTCTGTCTCAGCCCCCCCAAGCGCCAGGATTGCAGGAATGCCCCGATATGCACAGCTTCTACTTTTCAACTGAATAGGTCATTTAAGCCACTGTGTATCTCTCTGTCATCTATAAATGGGGATATAGAATACCTTTCTCAAAGACTCTTGAGAGCAGTCAGTGAGTTGATTTCACAAGTTTAAAACATTAAGTATAGGTTAGGCCAAAAGATAATGAAGGAGAAAATTTGGTATAAAAAGGAGATAGCTTAGAGGGATGTAGTATTGACAGTTACTTCTAGAAAGGTACAAAGGCAGAATGTAGATTGTATCTGTCTCAGGAGCTCACTCTAACCTATACCTACTCAAATAGAAGTGATCAATGGCTTATTACATCTTAGGATGTAAACATCAGGTGTCAGATATCAGGGATCAATTTGGGTTAATTATTTCTGATTTTATTTTGTATGGAATGTAAAGTGAGAGATGTGAGCAGTATCACAATAAAAATTGTGTTTTCTCCTACGTTCATTCCATTCCCCTTAGAAATAATCATTTGCATTTCTGACAGTGGTCACCATGACAATAAAAAGACACACACACACACACACACACACACACACACACACACACAGGAATTTCTAATCACTTGGTTTATTAATGACTGAATATATTCCATTTCTCAACTGGACAAGATAAAAGATTTTGATAAATACCTTATTCCCCATCTCCTTTGGCCCACGTGTCATCATTATTTTTTAGTTTTATTATTATCGTTAGTGGCACTTGGAGCTTATTTTACTTTTGACTCCGTAAACATTAGACTTCAACAGTATTAGAGTTATTTCTTGGAGCATTCGGATGAAAACACTTTCTGCCGACTTCTTCACATGAGAAAGAAGGAAATGAGGAACTTTTCTTTATCTTTCCTCTGGAATTATAATTAAACCTTTGATGCTTTGCTTTAAGTCAATCCTAAAAATTGAAGGAAATTATCAGTGCCGAGAGTCTTGCTACTTTATGAATATTATTCATAACAAGAAATATGATAATAACCTTCAAAAATTGAAAAGCAATATTGAAGGGTATAAAACCAGTTTGAAATGTCGGTTTCTTCCAACTCTAAAACCACAGTTGAGTTTGTTTTATCTGAAGATCATGACTTTCCTGAGGTTTTCTGTTTCCTTCAGTCTTTTGTTTTGGGGGCATGTTTCTTTGTTCTTATTTTTATATTTCATAATTAATGTTATTTCATTTTGATGTTGAAGAAATAGGTACCTCATTAATGCCTACTAAGATATTTATCTTTTCATTTTTTTGTCAAGTTGCCCTTCCTGGCTGTCTGTTAGTTTTCTTTGGTTGTTTCCTAGACAACCCAAAATATAGAAATACATGTTTTGCAGTATGTGTGTGTTTATTTCCTTGCCCTTTCTAGGGCTTGTGCCTTTGGCTGATTCAGGCATTGCTTTTAAAAACTTAAACTTGTTGAATTATTGGATTCTTGAAAAATGTGTTTATTTTGTCCTTATACTTGATTGCCAGTATGCCCGAGAATTTAATTCCAGGTTAATGATACTTCTTAATCATCTCATAGACATCCCATCTTGATGCTATATATTTTGTTTTGTAGATTAATTGAGTTTTATTCTTTCACACATTCCTAGAATTTTCTCAGTATTCTTAGAATTCTTAAATTCTATCAGAATTTGTGTGTGTGTGAGTGTGTGTGTGTGTGTGTGTGTGTGTGTGTGTGTGTCTGTGTGTGTCTGTGTGTGGTATTGGGGATGGATTCCAGGGACACTCTACCTCTGAGCTACATCCCCAGCTCTTTATTACCTTTGTTTCTTTGTAGACAGGGCCTCCCTACATTTCTGAGGCTGTCCCTTGAACCTGCCATTTTCCTGTCTCTGCCTCCAGTCCTGGGATTACAGAATTTCACTAAATTGCTGAGGATGGCCTCGAACCTGTGATCTCCTGCCTCAGCCTCCTGGGTACTGAGTTCTACCATTACACCCAGCTCAGTTTTGCTTTTCTCCATAAATGCTGCTTTTATTTTTTCCACTTTCCTCTGTTCTCTCATTATTAATACATATGACTACTTTTTCATTGACTTCCCAATTATTAACGTATTCATTCTGTGTGTGTGTGCGTGCGTGCGTGTGTGTGTGTGTGTGTGTGTGTGTGTGTATGTTAGTAGGGATTGATCTTAGGGGCATAATATCTCTGAGCTACACCTCCCAGCCCTGTTTTATTTTTATTTCAAACGGGGTCTTGCTAGGTTGATTAGTTTCTCACTACTTGCTGAGGCTGGCCTCAGACATGTGTTTCAACTGTCAGCCTCCCAAGCACTAGGATTACAGAGGTGCACCACCATGCCTGGCTTAAGACATCGCTTCTTGAATTCATACCCTGTAATATGAATATGAACTAGTACTCATGTCCAAAACAACTTAATTTGTCATCTCTCTGCTGTTTTTTGCATGGGAATTCTACATATATTTTAAACCCACTGTACATTATTAGCATTTGTACAGTTAATTTGCACTTCGATTTACCTACATAATTATCTTGTCAGTCACTATTTATTTCTTCGTTCCTCCATTTCTGGTTTTCTGTATGACATAATTTTGTTTTGCCCGGAATGAGTTTTTTCCCTTTAGAATGAGATTGATGAAGAAAAATTGTCTTAATTTTGGCTTGCCTGAAAATGCTGTTTCATTGAATCAAGGTTGTTGGGTAGACAGGGATTTTTCTTTCAATTAAAGGTGTTACTTCATTTTCTTCTGGGTTCCAAGTTTTAGGTTGAAAAGTCAGCTCTCAATCTTAATGTTACTTATTACAAAGTAAGAGTATTTTTTTGCATTAAATAATGCAAAAGAATTTTAGTTTTAATCAGTATAAAAATAATAATATGACACACCTTTCTGCCTTTACCTTCTGTTGATACTTTTTGGATTCCTGACATATATTGAGTTTGCAGGTGGATGTCTTTGGCCATTTTTGATAAATCATAACTACAATAATGTGTGTGTGTGTGTGTGTGTGTGTGTGTGTGTGTGTGTGTGTGTGTGTTACTGGGGATTGAACCCAGGGACATTCTACCTCTGAGCTACTTTTTTTGTTACTAAATAATGGCTTTTTGTTATAGAAATACTTTTCTCTCTCTATTAAAGAAGGGTCTCACTAGGTTGTTGAGAGTCTCACTACTTACTGAGATTATTTATGACGTTGTGATCCTCCTGTCTCAGTCTAACAAGCACTGTAATTAAGGGCATGCACCACTTATACCTTGCTTGTAGTCATTTTAAGCATTGCTTTTTTAAAAAAAAAAATTCTTTCTCATCTGCCTCCTTTGAGACTCACATCGCATGCATGTTAAATATGTTCACCATGTCTGTTTTATTTATTTATGTAACTTCTATCATTTTTTGCTTTCTATGGATATTGTATGCCGCTTTCTTTTCTCCTTTGCTTTGTCCTTCTTTGGCTATCAGAAGTTAAGCTCATTGATTGAACCCTTCATTTCAGGTATTTGGTCTTTGTATGGTTTATGCTTGACTTTTTCTTAGTAGAAGGTCTGATTTTCAGTGACTTCCTATATTTTTATCATCTATTTTCTTGAAATATTGACAATAACTTTTAACCAAGACCTGATATGTACAGGATCTTTATCGCCTGTATCTTTTATTTCTACTTGTTCTCTCATTTTACTCTTTGCACCTATATGTGTATATGTGTATAAATTATGTCACATATAACAAATCTGTAAAACTAACTTGCAATTATATATAACTATATATGGATTTTATACATTCATGCACATTTGCATATATATTCACCCAGTTAATATGCCTGGTAATTTTGTTAAATGCCAGATATTGGGTGTAAGAAGCTCAACAACTATAGTTAATTGTTTTTCTTTCTCTAGAGAAGATTGGCTCCAACCTTTGTCAAGTTATGAAAATAGGATCTATGGATTGTCCATGTCCAGTAGAGAGCTGGGACATTTCTAACCCAATCACATGCGGTACTTATAATAGTCTCATTTTGAATCTGAGCGTGTGACCCTGTAGGTGCTCCAGATGTAAGCACAGTGGTTCTCCTTCGTGGTATATAATGAAGTGTATTTTGTGTGTGTGTCCAGAGTTATGGAATTACAGAAGAATACTGTATAAGTTCTTAAGTTCTTTGTTTTTAATTTTTGCAGTACTGGGGATTGAACCCAGGGGCATTCTACCTCCAAGTTACACCCCGCCCCCCAGCCCTATTTTTTATTCTTTTTTCAGAAACAGGGTCTCGGTAAGTTGTGGAGGGCCTCACTAAGTAGCTGAGGCCAGCCCCAAACCTGGGATCCTCCTCTCTCAGCCTCCCAAGTACTGGGATTGTAAGCATGCGCCACCATGCCTGGCTTGTAACGAGTTCTTAACATCATGTCTGTGTGCCTTAAAAAAATATATTACAAATGCCTAGGTATAAAAATGTGTGCCAAGTACTTGGCTAACTTCTTTGTGTTTTTTTTTTTTTTTTCATGTGAGGAGGCCCTGGTTACCCTCATATCTCTGAATTCCCATATTTGTTTCTAATTTCAGTACTGGTAATAAATGCTTTACAGTGTGTGTGTGTGTGTGTGTGTGTGTGTGTGTGTGTGTGTGTGTGTTACTGCTAAGGAAACATCGGGGTTAATTCTAAAACTGAGCTCTACCCCTACATCATTTGTTTGTTTATTTGTTAGTTCATTTATTTATTCTTTTGAAACAAGGTCTTACTAAGTTGCCAAGGCTGACCTCAAGCCTGTGATTCTCCTGACTCATCCTCCTCTCAAGTACCGGGATGACAGGTGTTTATCACCATTCCTGGTTCTTACTTTAGAATTCTTCAAAGAGATTTTAGTGGTTTCTCGTTGCTTAGAAACTGTCAATTGTTCTGTGTCTCAGCTATGCACCAAAAAAAAAGTAAATGTTGCAAAGGAAAAAGCGTTGTGCAGGGAGCTGAGCTCAACTCGGTGTGATGCTTATTCCCCAGGCGTGGCTTTCTGAAAGAACTGTTTCCTACTTTACTACCTCCAGATAGTTTTTATTGGGAGAATTCTCATGCTATGAGCCATGGTATTATAGCTGGAAATGGAAAGGGACTACAGAAAATATTCTCAATTTTTATAATTTTGGAAATTTTTTATTGAAGTTTTTCATCTTATGAATATCCTTCTTTTAGGTAGACGGTATGATCTTGATTTTCCAACAAATACTAATTAGGATCTTAAGTTCTCATCTATGGTTGTATGGAAACTGTTTCTCCTTACATCATTTGCCTTTTGTATTCATCATTATCTTTAAATTTCATGCTTCAGATACTTAATCGTTTTTGGCTTGTCCTTGATGTCTATTTTCATGGATAACCAGTAGAAATCTGCTTTTTAAATGTGTCTATCTATTTGCCTAAAAGATTACACTGCTGAATCGAAAAGTTGTGGTCTGTGCGCATAGGAAGTCTGACACATTAACCAAGTTTTCTCTGTTGTGTCCCTTATCACTCTTCACAGATGTATCCTAAAAGGCTGACCATGCATTTCTCTATCTGTGAAGTATCTTAATATTTTGCTTCCCTATTGGAGTTTTCTTTATTTCTTCTGGATCTTTTTTTGGTCTAGAGTTTCTTCTGCTCAGTGTACTCTCTAGAGCTTCATTACCCAAGAGGTGGGTCCTTCCCAGAAACAGAGTTGCTCTCCTTGGCAAATGCTTTAAGTCAGCACCGAGGAATAAATTCCACAGGCAGAGGGAAGAATTTTCTCCCTGGTTATGTGGCGTAAGTGAAAGGACTACCTGTGGGCAATTTTTCAGGGGACCATTGTGAGAAGTTTCCATCAGTCCTTTGTCCATAGATTTATTTGGATGCTCTTGGGACTTTTATCTGGCAAGTCATTTTAAAGACATATATTTTCCTCTATTTTCCTGGGTTGTGTACATGCATGCGCATGTCTGTGTGTGTGTGTGTGTGTGTGTGTGTGTGTGTTTGTGGTGTGTTTTCTCTATCCATATAATAATACATTCTTTTGTTCTTCCAAATGATTTTTGTAGGACAAATTCAATCTGGTCTGAAATTCTCATACCTTTTGTTTTATGTTTACTTTTAATGTCAAGAATCTGTGATTTGTAGAATCTAAATTTAAATTAGGAAAAGACATGCATTTTTAATTTATGATTTGCACTTTATTTATTTATTTATTTTTATGGTCCTAGGGATTGAACCCAGAAGCATTCTATCTCCAAGGTATACCCCCAGCCCCCTTTTTTGTTTATTTTTAAAACAGGGTCTCTCTAGGTTGCTGAAAGTTTCCCTAAATTGCTAAGGTTGGCCTTGAACCTGTAGTTATCCTATCTCAGCCTTCCAGGTACTGCAAGTACAGGCATGAGCCACCATGACTAACTAATCCATGGCCTTTAAATGCAACATTATGTATCTGATAATGAGTATTTAAGTTTATGATGATATATACTTATGTAGGAAAGCAAATTAATACAGCTGAGGTTTCGCCTAGACGGTTTATGCTTAACTCTCCAAAATATCATATCTATGGTGATCACGAATTCATATCATTAAACCAGAATTATGATTTTTTATACTTGGTACTCTGTGATTATATGTCATAGTATGTAAATCAGTTTTCTATAATGAACGATTTTTTAATTTTACTTAAAGCATTAGAGAAATTTGCAGGCATCTTCCTCCCCATGCATTCTATCTTGTCTCTAACAATGTTTATTATATTTACTTTTTACCAGCTAGAAACTCGAATCCTTCTTTTATGGCATATTTATTTTTTCTGCTGACTGTTTATTCACCACATTTTCATTGCCAATTTAATTAAATGAGTTACACATAATTGACTTTGGTATGCAGTGAGATTTAGGAGACATTGTAGAAGAAAGTTTGTAAAATAACAAAATCCTTTTAAAAAGAGCTTGAATGGAAAGATAGGGGAGGAGGAAGACTGAACTTGATTAATGAGGGTCTACATCTGAATATGTGTAAAATTATGAATATGGCATGGTTACCCTGGACAATCATTGGTGGGAGGGGGGAGGGAAAACAGGGGCAGGGGGAAAGGGCACAAAGTATAGTTTAAATGTATACCACTTATGTTCAGTAAAAAAATAAAATAAATAAAGAGAGTATCTTTGGGAAGTGGCAACACTATTGTTTATTTTGTACTGGAGATAGAACTCAGAGGCATTCTACCTCTGAGCTATACTCCCGCCCCTATTTTATTTTGAAACAGGGTCTTGCTAAAAATTTGCTGAGGTACTTTGCTGAGTTGTTGAGCCTGGTCTTGAATCTGAGAACCTCCTATCTCAGCCTCCCAAGTACTGACTGGGACTAGAGACTTGAGCCACCACACCCATCCTTTTGATATTTTATATACTAGATATATCTATAAAGACTTCACTGAGTACCTACTAAGTGCATACTGTTCAGAAAGATGATAAGAACAAATCAATAGTACCCTCCTGCCTCCCTCCTCTTAGAAATATTAGAATAGGTACTAAAAAAAATGATGTGTGAGATAGAAGGACATATGGGTAAATATGCAATTCAAGTTTAGCATGTAAGAATTTCAGTGGAAATGAGCTTAAGGTCTGTATGTGGCAAATAGCAGAAACATCTAACACAGTCCAGAAAGTTGGGAGGGCTCCTCGGAGGAGGTGACCTATAACCAAGAGGGTCACACCCCAATGGTACACAGTTCCTTAGTCCATCTCTTATTCTTCAACTGTAATTGTACCTCTAATCCTCTTTGAGGACTTCTCTGTCCACGGAGGTATTATTTGTGTTTTTTCTCTAACTGGGCTTTGATGCCTGCAGATCGATACCTTCTGTGCTTCTTTTGGGCTTGAAGTCAATAGGGCAGGTGTCAGGAAGGGTGAGTGGAAGATGAGATGGGGTGCGTACTACAAGCTGGGACCAGGCAGTGAGAAAGGCTGGAACCTGTGACCATCTCAAACCCCCGTTAGGCCTCCATCTTCGATGCCGCAGGTGATCTATCAAAGATCCTCGCTGGTTTTCTGTATCATGGAGCTGAACATGGGACTTGGGGATGCTGGGGGAGGGAATTCTATGTCTGGGCTGATGCTATAGGCTCGCTGAGGTACCAGGGGCTGTACCCAGTGGTCAGAAGGTGGAGAAAATGAAGGAGGAGTCCTAGCATGTGCGGGGGCATGACACTGGTGCCCTGGCTCTGACTTCCAGCCTGCCAGAGAATACAGCTGATTTTATTTTCTGTTTTCTACATTTCACATAAATGTTAGTGCTCAGAACTAAGCAGACAGTGGGATTTGGGGAAATGTTAGCCCTACTTTGCTAACTTGACATGGTACAAATACATAAATCCAACTCAAAATCTCTCATTCGTCTTTTATGAACCCTAAATGCACACTCTCGGGCAGTTGTACCAAAGGTTTCAAAGTCTGAGCAGGTTCTCTTCACACACGGGAGTCAACCAAACAGGTAAAAGTGTGAGATTTAGGGTGACTCGGGATTTCAGCCCTGACTTCCTCTTGACGCTACACAACCTCCAATACATCCCTTTTCTTCTTTGAATTTTATTCGCTGAATTTGTAAGACATGGTTAAAAGTGGCCAACTTCACGAGACTATTGTAAGGATTGAGTAGAATATAGCTATAAAGTACTGAGTAACAACGTAATAAATATTGAATTCTGCATACGTTAGTTCTGGGGTAGCAGTAGGGGTATCATTTGGCAGAGGACCTTACCTTCTTCTACCTTGTTCAACTGCATTACTTCAAAATTATTCCTCTTTCTTGCAAAAATATCTCTTGGTTCTTGCAAAAATATCTCTTGGTTTTTGTACTCTCAATCATCCATCCCACAATTACAATGTGCTTTTCTTTATTTCTTTTTTTTTTCTTCTTCTTCTTTTATGGTACTAGGATGGAACCCAGGGCATTCTACCTCTGAGTTACACCTCCAGCCCTATCTTTTATTTTTCATTTTGAAACAGGCTCTCACTAAGTTGTGGAGGGCCTCACTAAGTAGCTGAGGCTGGCCCTGAACCTATGATCCTCCTGTCTCAGCCTCCCAAATACTGGGATTACAAGCATGCGCCACCACGTCAAGCTTGTTTTCCTTTATTTCTGAAGAGAACTACTTCATTGGTTGTCTATGTCCTGGTCCTTTACTTTTTCTACCAGTATTCAATTATTGTTTATTAGACTATCAAAATGGAAATTACATGGCTGAATGAAACAGACTCCTCTACTCTTATTCCAACTTAGAAATAACAAATGAAGCTAATCTTTTCAAAAGAAGTTGGCAGCTGTTATTTCTTTCTCCTTCATTCTACTTATTGTTCAATCTATGAACTCTGGGCATCTTAGCACTTTACTGAAAAAGCTTTCTGGCATTGTTCCTCCATTTGCTAAATTCAGCAAATTTTCCTAGAGGGGGACAGACAAATGGCGCCAGGAGACTAGAACCACAAGCCCCAGGAGGTTAAAGTCTTCCAGCCCTGACTATAGAAATTCAAATTAAGGACTGAAGCTGGGCAAAACATGATGAGTTGCAAGGACCCATATCGACCAATCCCACAAAAACAAATGGAGAACCACAAGAAGAGACAAATCTGGCCTCCCGAGAACATCAGTGGTAATTCCTTTTCAAGAGCCCCTCCCATGTGCAGGAGCTTTTTATTTTCTATCTGCCCTTGGCTTATAAATAAACTTTGATATTTCTATACCCGCCATTAGACCTTAGACTTCCTTATTCTGAATCCACTGGACGAAAGACCAGCAAGAGGAGAAACTGCATCTTTTCGGCACCTCGATGGGTCAATGAGGGAACGCGTCCAGCGAAGAATTAGTTACACTCGCCCCATTAGCTTTTGAGGCTCTGCTAATTTGTCTCTCTTGACCCATCTTCTTGCTCCTATTCCTTGAGAGTAGAGATATCCCCCACTGCTCTGTTCCTGTTCCCCTTTCTGTTCTCTTTCTTCTCTCTCTATCTCATTTAATACAATGGCTTCCACTGTTTTCTCTGCCTGGGTAGTCCCAACCCTGGCTGCTTGCAATGTCCTGTTGTGCTTCTGAAACTTGCCGGCCATCTCTACCAGGATGTCCCTCTAGCACTGTAAATAAATAAACAAAATGGAGGGTCACTCTTTTTTTCTTCAAGAATCTGTCCTTGCTAGGTGTGCTGGTAATCCCAGTACTTGGGAGGCAGTGACAGGAAGATCATAGGCTCATGGCCATGCTCAGCGACTTAGTGAGACCCTGTTTCAAAATAGAGAATAAAATAAGGGACTGTCGGGAATCCTGCCCGACAGCTGATGGGGCTTGGCGAGAGATGATGAGTACTGACGACTCAAACACAAACCCACGAGCCGGGAGTCAAGTCAAGCGAGATCTCATTTATTTCTCTCCAAGCGGTTCTTTATATAGCACCAAGCCACGAGGGAAATTTCCATGAGAAATAGCCTAGCCTATCCGGGATAAAGATCATTAGCGTGTAGTTTACAGCCAATCCCAAGCCAGTACATGAGCCATTCATGTGTGCAGGAAGCTCCTTCAAAGGTAGAAAGGGAAAAACCGCTCAGTCTCCCCACCCATAGTGAATGGGGAAACCACGCCTTTCTAGCTTCCTCCGGGTGCCATCTTTGCCCTTTTTTGCTGAATCACTTAAAGTTTTGCCTTAGGCCGTAGGCAGCTCAGGCCGAATCTCCTTAGGCGCTGTATAGACATACCCCACCAAGGGACGAGAGTATAGCGAGCATGGAAGTAGGATGCATGTGGGCTCCATCCCCAGTACTGCAAAAACAATTGCCCGTGTCCCTGTTTTTGTTTATGATGATTTTTGGCATTTGAAGAGATAGAGGTATTTTAACTCATCAGTGTCAGAAAGCCATCCTTTTCTATAGGTAAAGTCAACAAACACTGTCTTGCATATATTTCTAACTTTCTCCCACCAGGTACTATTATGTATCTAATCATCTTAATTTTAACCGCCCTCTCGCATAAAAGGACTCAATATGTACATCATAGATGAACATAACAGTTTTGAGTCATTGGTCCATTTCTTCCCATACAACAGACAATTGAATGAAAAGTCTTTTCTCCGTCCAAAATGTGTCAAAGCAGATGATTAAAGAGCGTTAAGTTTGGCCTTTGGGATTCATCAGCCCTGTGACAGAAGGAAAAAATTGTTTACAGAGTTTTGTGAACCCAGAGGTTTTCTACCTCTGAGCTGCACCCCCAGCCCTATTCTATTTTTTATTTTGGAAACAGGATCTTACTAAATTGCTGAGGGCCCTAAGTTGCTGAGGCTGACCACAAACCTGTGATCCTCCTATCTCAGTTTTCCAAATACTGGGATTACAAGCCCCACCATGTCCAGCATGAAAAGTCCCTGATACCATCAACATAAAAGCAAACTTAGGAGTAAGAAGAAATTCTAAAAGTTTTTGCATCAGTTCGCTGGCATTTAAGTCGGAAGTGTTGACTATTTCAGTAGAGTGGCTTCTCATCCTGTTTTATTAACTCTTGCATTGAAAATATTTCTGAATTCTTTATATGATAAGAGCCTCAAAGAAAAATAGTCTCTGTGATACATATAATTGGTAGAAGTTCTCTTTCCATTTTCCCCAAGCCTTTCAATTTAAGAAGTTGTGCAAGCCAGGCGTGGTGGTGCATGCTTGTAATCCCAGCATTCGGGAGGCCGAGACTGGAGGATCGTGGTTCGCAGACAGCCTCAGCTATTTAGTGAGGCCCTCTGCAACTCAGTGAGACCCCGTTCCAAAACAAAGAATAAAAAATAGGGATGAAAGTGTAGCTCAGAGGTAGAATGCCCATGGGTTCCAATCCCCAGTTCCACACACACACAAAAAAAGAACTTGGGTGAATATTGAGCCCAGACTTTTTCTTTTTTTCCTATTTACTACAAATATCCTATCTCCCCATTAATTTCTGGTATCATAACAAGCAGTTTTAATGACACAAGTTTGCTTTGTTGTGTTGCTTTGTGTTTTCTGCCACACAGTATATAATGAGAACAGCCAAGAGGGGAAAGCAGGCTCGCGGAATTACTGCTTAAGCTTTAACAAATAACGATGGTTCCACCGAGTCGCTGCTTACTTTTTGCTCTTTCATCTCTCTTTTCTCCCATTAAAAATTGCTTGATTTATTACTTCTGGACAGAAGATAAATGGTGTTCCTGGTGTACCTTTAAATCAAACCAAATGAGAAAAACTGGTGTAATAATATTTTATTCCAGACTTTCTTATCTCTGTGACCTTTGATTTAACCCCGTCAGGAGTGATATGTGAATGCTATCCTTTTATATAGTGCTTATTCCCCAACTTTCTTTCTTTCTTTTTTGTTTGTGGAATGTAACAAAAATATTTAGTTTATTCTCTGGTTCATTTAATCTTCCAGTTGGTCTTTGGTTCATTCTCTTAAATTTACCTCATTTATTTATTTTCTCCCCGGTTTCTGTTAAACATGGGACAAACTCAAAGCTTCTTGTCATAGCATTCAAGGCTTTTGAAAATGTAATACCAATAGTGAGGATTTATTTGCTTTCCAACCCAGCCTCACCCTTTGTTGTTGTTATTTATTGTTTTTGCTATTTTCCTAATAATAGCATACAGAATTCCCTGTGGGGAACCCACTTTCTCCATCTTGCAGCTGCGGTAGGATTCAGGCTCCTGGAGATTTCGCCACCAGTCTCTGTGTGTCTACTGGAACATCCATCCCCAATGTCAGTGTTTATTCCAAGGATGAGCAATATAGCCAAAGAAGGCCTTATCCAAAGTCATTATGGCACTTCCGAAAGAGAGATTGCTTTATACTTGACCTTGAGGTTATGAAAATGTGAACCGGCAGCTCTCTGTAGCCATCTTGCCCCTGTGAATTGAAGAAGTATGTCTGAGAATGAGATTAATACAGAGAAAACCACATCACAAAGATAGGAATAGGGTTCGGGTTTGATGGCATTGATTCAAGTGTGTGTGTGTGTGTGTGTGTGTGGTACTGGGAGTGAAACCCAGGGCCCTTCTACCTCTGGGCTATACTCCCAGACTTATTTTATACTTTATTTGGAAACAGGGTCTCACTACGTTGCTGAGAGAGTCACTAAGCAGCTGAGGCTAGCTTCGAACCTGTGCGATCCTCCTGTCTCAGCCTCCCAAGCGCTGGGATTACAAGTGTGTGCGCCACCACGTCCGGTGATTGAGTTTTTGTCAAGCCTTGCCTGAATTTTATATTTATATGAGCTAAATAAATGCTCTCATTCCAATTTGTACTAAATCTTTTTATTTTTGCTATTAAAAGTAGTTAAACATTTAGTAACAAAAGCAGAAAATTTAACTACTTTCTTTTTAACTACATTCTTTTTATTTTGAAAATAGAAAGGTTTAACTACTTTCTTTTTATTTATTTTTTCTTTTTTGGTACTAGGAATTGAACTTAGGGGCATTCTACCTCTGATCTACACCCCCAGCCCCATTTCTTATTCTTTAATTTGAAAGTGAGCTTACTGAGTTGCAGAGGGCCTCACTAAGTGGCTGAGACTGGCCACAAACCCAGATTCTCTTGTCTCAGCTTCGCAAGTACTGAGATTACAAGTATGCACAACCTTGCCAGCTGTTTAACCACTTTCATATGTCCAAGCCTTCATATTTGAAATCTCCTGTGTCCACCTCCCAAGTCCTGGTATTGCAGGTGTGCGCCACTGTGCCAGGCTTACCCCTAATTTCTCCTTTTAACAGACCTGTAACTCCTCCTTCTCAATAATACAAAACATTTAGTCAAACCCCCAAGTTACCAGGTTTATATGCCCTACAATATCTGTTAGATTTTGGCTAATAAAATTATTAAGAAACACACTCGTTAAATGATACACCTTCTATTTTTCTGAGGTTATTTCAGGAATATGCAAACATTTATGGAATTAGAAACTCTAATGTGTTACTTAAAACCTAGGCCTTTTATCATCATTCCAAACAATGAGAGTCACCTCTCGGCCAGTGCCTGTGTTAAATGCTAAAAAGATTCTAACAAGCCTCGCTGCTACATCAAAGAATCAGCCTAAGTCCAGGAAAGGAAGACGTGGAGGACAATTATCTCCTGGTTGTCCTGGGTAATGCATTTATTCTTTTACTCCCACACATGCACTGCAAAACCCATTTCAGGGAATCTTAAAGACTGGCTGAGGTTCTGGGGGGACTGGCTAGACTGAGTCTAGCTGATCCCCCCGCCCTACACACACACACACACACACACACACACACACACACACACACACACAGCTTATAGCTCACTCTTGCCATACTTTATTGAATTTCATGAGTAAAATGAATTGCTTTGGGGGCATTATCGAACGTGCTGACTGCAAAGGTCTCAGGGTGCAAACATCACAACTATCAGAGCTTGTCTCCTCAGAGATTTGGTGAGTCGTTTGAATACTTTAAGGAGGTTTTTGACCGGTAGGCATTTATATAGTGTTGTAAAGTATAAATGTTTCTCTCTCTATGAAAAGTGAGAAAAGCCCAACTTCTATTCATCCGTCATCTGCATTCTATTTAATTTTGTCTTGGGACCAAGAAGTTTTCTTCAAGGTGTTTTTTTTTTTTTTTTTTTGTGGGGTGGGGGGATAATTTAGTAGCTGGGAGGAATGAGTTCTAAAACGCAGTGGCTTAGAAGCTGCCTAACGTGGTCCTCTCTTTTTATTTGCAGAATTTATTATATTTGCAAAATTTATTGCATGGTATGAAGGTCCTGTCTAGTTTTCCACAGTTGTGCATATGTGTGTGATTACTTTATTTAATGAACAAATAAAATGAATCTTTTTATTATTATTATTTTAGGAGGCTGAGTAAGGGAGATCACAGGTTTGAAGCCAGACTCAGCAACTCAGTGAGAACTTATTTCAAAATAAAAATTAAAAAAGAGCAAAAGGGTATAGTTCAGAGGTAGAATGCTCCTGGATTCCAATTCCAGTCCCCCAGTATATAAAATGAGTATACTCATATATATTTATAAACATTTTTATATATTTATATGTTTATATTAATATATTTATATATAAATACATTTACTCACTTTAAATATATTTATATATTTATATATAAATATATTTATATACAATTATATAAATTTATATTTAAAATATAATTAAATTATATATAATTAAAATATATATAAATGTATAAATTTGTATATAAAATATATAAATATATCATATTATATATCATATTATATATCATATATTATATATATTATAAATATATAATATTCATATATATTTATGTTTCGTGTGTGGTACTGGGGGTGGAATCTAGGGGCCTTCTACTTCTGGGCTATACCCCCAGCCCTATTTTATTTTTTATTTGGAAACAAAGTCTCACTAAGTTGCTGAGGGTGACTTTGAACCCGCAGTTCCTCTTTCTCAGCCTCCCAAGTCCTGGAATTACAGGTGGGTGCCACCATACTGGGCTCTGTTTATTTATGTTTCATAGTACTGGGAATGGGATAGGACCCAGGGACCTTCTACCTCCCAACTACACCCCAGCCCTGTTTGTTTTTTGCCTTTGAAACTGTCTCCCTAGGCTGCTGGAAAGTCTCCTACTCTGCTAGGGCTATCCTTGGTCCTCTGATCCTCCTATCTCAGCCTCCTCAGTAATGGGATTACAGGAGTATGCTCTCCTGCCCAACTGATGAATCTTTTGAATTCTTCAGCCATTAGAAGGCTTAGCCGAGAACTTTAATGTTTAAATTGAGGTCCTTGCACATCAATTAAACACCAGCCATGTGGCACGTGCTGTAAAAGAGGCAGTAAGTATCCACACATATGACGTCGTCCTAATTCTTGAGGAATGACTGTCTAAAAGGCCAGGTGGCATGTTGCTTCCTTACTGAGCAGTTATTCTCACCTGTTTTCCCCCAGAATTTGAGAAAGTTTCTCTCTACTTATTAATTGAAAGACAGAGGCACAGATGTTTAGTCTTAGCTCTGCCATCTTTACGCCATTTCTTCGCTGCTGTACTCCTGTTTCCTCATCTGCATAATGGCGATAGCGATGAGAATAAAAATGGCGGTTGTCAAATGAAAACACTAAATGAACTATTATGCTCTGCAGTGGGCAACATATACTCCCGGGCTGCACTCCCAGACCTATTTTATACTTTATTTGGAGACAGGGTCTCACTGAGTTGCTGAGAGACTCACTAAGTAGCTGAGGCTGGCTTCGAACCTGCGCGATCCTCCTGTCTCAGCCTCCCAAGCGCGGGGAATACAAGCGTGCGCCACCACGCCCGGCGGACATATACTGCTTTGATCGAGTTGCATAGTAGTACTTCTCCGTCAGGCCACTCAACACAGCAAGCCTAAAGAACATTTTAACACTATCATGTATTTTTGTGTTACTTTCTATATTTACCTTTTGGAAATTAATTCATACCTATTGCCAACTTATCCTTTGCCACGGGGTCCATCCCTTGACCTCTTCTTCATTGTGCCTAGCTGGATGCTAACTGCTTCAGCTTGTGTGCTTGCTCCATATTGATTTAATTAGCTAACATCAATTAATATTAATCAACATTAGTAATAATGATAATTATCAATATAATACAATTATATAACTGAAGTTAGAATTAATCATATAGCTATATTATAATTATGACTTTATTATAACTAATAATTAATAGTAATAATTATAAAACATTAGACATATAATAATATAATGATAAAATAATGATAGTAATAATAAATATAATATCTATATATTAATTATGTAACACGATTATTATTACATTTTTTTTTGGTGGTACTGGGGTTCCTGAAAGCCCTTTCTACCTCCGGGCTACACTCCCAGACCTATTTTTATATTTTTATTTGGAAACAGTGTCTCTTAAGCCAACGTGGCTGGCTTCAGACCTGTGTGATCCTCCTGTCTCCGCCTCCCAAGTGCGGGGATTACAAGCATGTGCCACCACGCCCGGCTAAGTATTAATATATTAATTATATAATATAATTGTGTGATATAATTGTTATGATATTATAATATAATTATGTTATGATAATTATATTATTTTATAATTATGTTATAATATATGTATCGTAGACTATATGTATTATTAATAATATACCATACATTATTATATTATTATAATTTTATTTAAATTGTTAATAATATTTATTAATATTGATTAATATTAACTATCTTGCTTGTTATCATGTATAGGTGGAAACTTACCTCAAAACTTTATATTCATTTTAGTTGCGCCCGTGGGCCCATTCTTGATAACTCTATGTATTCTATATATTGTATTTCTTAGAGTAACCCTATTTGGTATTTTCTGAGTGGCTAAATAGTATAAGGCCACTATAAAATGAGATGTGGGGAATACCAGAACATAAATATGTACGTGATAAGATGCTTGGTACATTTCTGGGTGTAAGGGAAAAACAAAAATCAAAATATTGGAAACAACAAAAGTCTATGAGAAGCCGGGCGTGGTGGCGCACGCTTGTAATCCCAGCATTCGGGAGGCCGAGACAGGATGATCTGGTTTGTGCACAGCCACAGCTACGTAGTGAGGCCCTTCGCAACTCAGTGAGACCCTGTTTCAAAATAAAGAATAAAAAATAGGGCTGAGGTGTAGCTTGGAGGTCAAATGCCTCTGGGCTCCATCTCCAGACCCTCAAAAAAAATTTTTTTTTCCTGTGAGAAGAGGGAGAAATTAAAAATTAAATTAAAGTTCCAAAAATTAAATTAAATTAAATTTTTAAAATTAAATTAAAGCTTTAATTTTATACATCTTATATATCACCAAGAGGACCAAAGCAACAACCGAATGTTCTCTGGTCAATACACAGCACACACTCAGAACAGGAAAATATGATCTCCTTTTCTATAGAAATAGAAAGAAATGTCTAATTCATGAATCTGTACATCACCTCGAGCTCATACCTAGTTCTTTCATCTCTGCATGTTTATTATTTTAACCATTTGTACTGAATGGCACATAGAACTATTATTTGCCAAGAACAGGTGATGAAAAATTAAGAAGTGTTTTCTCATTTTAACTAAGGGGAGAACTAGCCATGCCAGAAAATCATTATCTGAGAAAAGAAACATTATTATTGCATTATTACTTGGTCCATGAGTTTTATCATGAAAGTGAAGAGCTTATATCATGATTTAAAATCTTCCAGGAGGAACAGGGCATTTATGCATGTAGTCAGAGTTTTGAAATCTAAATAATATTTATCTGTATAGTCATTATTTGATGGATGTCAGTATGGGTCCCAATCTCTACTTTTCCTGATGATTTTTCTCATCTGCAATATATTGCCTTGGGTCCTAAACATTCAAAAGTTTGTTAAATCTCTATTTTCCGCTAAAAAAAAAGGGGGGGTCAAATAATGGGAAACACTCAAATATGTAAGTGGTTCACACCAGAGAATGTGTATTTTTATTTAAGAATTCAGTGTCGCCAAGGGAAATACTAGTAGTATCTGGATATTAGGACATGAACTGGCAAATACATGCACCCCGCTCTGTGACAGTCAGCTGCACAGGGATAAAACTGGTTTTGAAATCATATGGCTAGTTTTTGTTTAAAGCTGCTATTGAAATAACTTAGTTACTCAAGTTTCTGAGTTACTTAGAACATTCGAATTATATATTCCTTTTCACACCCTACTGTCTTGGGTTTTTCCTTTAGATTGGCCATATCGAGTTTCGAAGAATTGGTGTGGATAAAACAGAATAATGCCTGTGTTTATACTTAATAAGGTGCGAGCTATTGCAAATATTTAGATATGGTCACTTTTTATTGTGTTTTTATCTACAAACAAGTATATAATGCAGATATTGTGGGCAGTTCTTAGCACATAGATAATATATTTAGTCATTTTAAATGTTGGATAGTAACTGTGAACATTTCCTAATACAATAAAGACCCTGTTTGTGACACACAAATAAATTTAACAGAATTAGAGGCTAGAAAACGCCCACAAGCAAGAAAAAAAAGTGATAAAATGTGTCCTGCATGTTTCTGTTTAACCTTTTTGTCCCCAAAACGAATTGAAAGATCTCAAATGAATCCGTTTATATGCTAGCCCTAAACGTTTCTAGCCCTAAATACCCCTAGCCCTAAACATATATTTTAAAATACATGTTGCATTTCGCACTAAACTAGACCCAGCAGATACAATTAACATGGAGGATTTTAACCAACCCAAATATAGTTAATTATTTATATTGTACTTGATTCAAAAAATATACGGACACGCAAGAAGAAAATTAAAGAATTTAAATGATGTAATTTCTGTGTACATTCACTAAATTTAGATTTAACTCCAAATTAACCTCATTCTGTTTGTTAGTCTTCTTCTGTCCCATCTCTCTGTCTTCCATTAAGTTTCTTGAGATTAAAGACCTTATCTATCTTCTATGCTTACTAAATAAATGAGTTAGCTATAAATTTAACTTTTTTTTTTTTTTTGGCAGTAATGGGGTTCCTGGAAGCCCTTCTATCTCCGGGCTACACTTCCGGACCAATTTTATATTTTTTTATTTGGAAACAGGGTCTCTTAAGCCAGCGAGGCTGGCTCCGAACCAGCACGATCCTCCTGTCTTCGCCTCCCAAGCGCGGGGATGACAAGCGTGCACCACCACGCCCGGCCTCAAATTTAACTTTTTCTAACCTCTGTCATCTCAACTGGATGTAAAGGAAAGAAATACGGCTTTCTGTATTTACAATCTACCCCCCACCCCCAGTTTGAGAAAATATAAAGAAACTAGTAGCCACCTAAGAGTCTGAACATTAAACTTCTCAAAGGAAAGCCCACTTAAAAAATAAATGTTTAAGAAACTAAATAGCAAGTATATATAAAGTATTTATATAACTTTCATCTATTTATCTATCTTTCATCTATCTATCTATCTATCTATCTAACTATGCAGTGATTTCTCTACATACCATCTCTCTTTGTGTTTTCTTTGGAGAACTGACTGTAAGTGGGCAGAATTAAGAGGAACTGTTGGCGCTGTCTTCAGTTAAGACTGTAGTATTTTGTTTCAGGCTTTTAAACTGATAAGGAAAGAAGATAATCCTTCATTGATTTTCAGCTGTCTGCAATTGCAACCAGAGGGCTAGAAATAAATATAATCATATATATGTAAAATATTTTAAAAATACTTTTGTATATTTGCAGAATAAGCCAAAACAAATTATTGGCACAGAAGACTTAAATTTCTAGCTAGACTGTCTCCATTTTGCCTAGAATCCCCATCTGTAGTCTTTCCTATGTTTGCCCTGCCTACCATCGATTTCCAGCACTGGCTTAAAATTTGCTTTAGAAACAAACAGGTACCAATAATAGAGGCAAGAAGACTGGACATAAGAGGTTGTATTAGGAATACCATAAGGAGAAAATAATTAAAGACCATAAATAATTGGCACCAGAAACTGATTATATATATATATATATTTTTTTTTTTAATTTGGTCTGTATTTTTTACAGTCTTTGCATTTTCTAGGCAAGGACTCTATCTCTGAGTTCAATCCCTAGCCCTAAACATATATTTTTAAGTAATTCTGGTTCAGGTAGATGATGCCAAGCTGACAATGCCGCTAGCCAGGACTCTGGATTTTTTAGTACACTATCAGATTTCTGGATACCTGTATTCCTTTTCAAGGCTGAAGAAAAAAGAAAAAATGCTGGGGTTATTTTTCTTTTTTTAAATTTTGTCCACTGTCAGTCTTAACTCAAACTTGACCATTCTCCTGCCATTGTTTTAAGTAGAAAAAGGAAGAACTGAAAAGGGGCCCAAAAGAGGAATGGAAATGTCACTATCTCAGCATCCCAAGAGACCTGAGAGACTTGGGTCCCTGTTGCTGACCTCCAGGTGGCTGGCAAAGTCCGCCGGGGGAATGAATTTAAAATGCTCACAGTCTGGCAGTTGAGATGATGTGTAATGCGGGCTGGGTATGGATACCCAAAACACGGAGTATAAATATAAAACAGAATTTATTGTGAGAAAAAAAAATGTACAGGAAGCAGAAAAACACTACAGAAGATCCCTCGAGGCTTCATTACTTCACGCCAACATGCGCTTGGCCCGGGTATGGCTGAGCTGAGCATCGTACAGAATGGGATCTGACAGAGGGATCCCACCCTTCCTGGCTCCACAGCGTTAAGGAGAAATAGGGGAGTGAAACACATCTATTCAGCTCCCCAGCGATGGATATATCCTTGCAAAGGAAGCAGCTTCATTTTGTTTCTTTTTTTTTATTAATTTATTTTTTAAATTGGTGCATTGTAGTCATATATCAATCACATTGGAAGCAGCTTCATTTTCTATGAAAAAAATACCTAGAACTCTGAGTCTCATACCAGCCTGTTGTGTTGCTCTAGATGTAACATGGCGCCCAGTCTTTGCTTGCCCACCTGAATGGGGAGAATTGGAGCTTTTCGTGTGCCTCGGATGTGTTTCTCTGACTCTGGCACATTCTGTTGCAACGAAGAAAGCTTTAATTAAGAGCGCATTTCAGCCAATAGGGAGCCTGTAAAAACAAACCTTGCTTTTGAGCTGGGCATGCTCTCTCCACAAACCATGAACTCAGTGGTCCCAGGCAGCAGTGGAAAGCAGTCCCATACGGTGCACGTGTCAGCCCGGTGGAAACTCATTCTTGGTGGCACATCGGTGTATTGCCTTGTCTGAGCGATGGAGCTCTGCCAGGATAACTGGTAGCTGAAAGGCAAAGCTCATCATTTTGAAGGGCCAGGTGAAGGCAAATTTAATTGCCTCCCGGAGAAAATGTCACCACCATCGCTGGGTAGCACAGAAGATTCAGAGTGAGACTGGGCTACATCTTCACCAAGACTTGCTCCCCGGAAGAGAGAAAAAAAAAAAAAAAAGGACATGACTTATGACCTAAGATCCAGTATTTTCCCCGCAGGCGTTTATTTCATTTATGAAGAAAAAAGGAAAGTATAGTTAAACAAGAGATTTACTAGTTGTTCCCTGCCATTTTGGCTGTGATTAAAAAAAAAAAAAAGTTAACTGAATTTTAAAAACAAGTTGTGAGCCGGGCGTGGTGGCGCGCTCATCATCCCAGCATTCGGGAGGCTGAGACTGGAGGATCGCGGTTCGCGGACAGCCTCAGCTACTTTGCTAGGCCCTCTGCAACTCAGTGAGACCCTGTTTCAAAATAAAAAATAAAAAATAGGGCTGGGGGTGTAGCTTGGAGGTCAAATGCCCTTGGGTTCCATCCCCAGACCTGCAAAAAAAAAAAAAAAGTTGTGATTTCTATGCCAGACACGGAGAGGAAAAGAGATGAACATCTCTCCAAACAAGTTCTGTTAATAATGTGTCCATTGCCCCCAAATGATAAAACTCATTTTCTAGGTAACATATTTTATTTCACATTTTCTAATGAACACTGAGTTTCAAGTTCATACACAAACAGCTTGCCTGAGATGAGAGTTACCAAAAAGGGGAAAGTCAAGGAGCGTTTTATTGTTGTTTTACTTGGAAACATCAAAAACTTTATTTTATTACGGGCATACTTTAGTATACCATATGTTTTTGAATGAGAGAAGTTAATCTGATCAAACAGAAAATAAATAGGAATATCTTTTATTAGTAATGGCTTAATTAAATATCTGTGAAGATACTTTGGATAAGTATGTAATTAATCTGGTAAATAATTGTGTAAGCTCTGATACTATCAGGGGAAGCTGTATCTGCACGTCAGAGTCGACAGGTGTAGTCAGCAGAGGACACGTAAGATGTAGAAATAGGAACCGTTACAAGAAGTTATGCATTTGCATTCCACGTGTATTGCTTAATTGCTAGTAGCTGTGAATATTACCTCAACTCTTTGCTGAGAGTGTCTTAAATTCCACACCCCCCCTTTTTTTCATTTGCCCCTTTAACTCTTATCCTACAAAATTATTTTACTCAGGTCAACTTGTATAGTATGTTTTTCAATCTTGTTCTGAATCTGTTTGTCTCTTTCCTGGATTTATGCTTTTTTTCCTATTTTAGTAGCATAGCATAAGGATGGTGCCCAAGAAGACAGGCTTAATAAAAAAAAAAAAAAAAAAAACACCGCAAATTGTGTTTATTTTATTTATTTATTTATTTATTTATTTATTTATTTATTTATTTATTTACTGGTACAGGGAATTGAACTCAGAGGCATTCTACCTCTGAGCTGCAATCTCAGACATATTTTATTTCTTCTTTGGAAACAGGACCTCACTAGGTTGCTGAGGGCCTCGCTGAATTGCTGAGGTTGTCCTTGAACCTACATCCTCCCGTCTCAGCCTCCCTAGCAGTAGGAGTGCAAGTGTGTGCCACCATGCCCAGCTTCGCGTTGTGCTTATTAACTGTTTCCATTCTTGGCTGAGAAACCAATGCAAGTTTTGAAGAGTAGCAGAATTCGCCCCTACCCCGATCATACTCCTTTGGTTTAAGGTTGATTGTGAGTTTCAGACATGATAAAATCGGCCTCTTCAAGAAGGGCGCGCTAGTCTTCCCTTTTCTTTTCCCCAAAGCAGAATTAACAACATTCCTTATAAAAGATGCCCTCCCTGTACCAGGAAAGAAGGAGTATTTTACACTGGGAAGTCATAGATGAGACAATTCTACATGGGTAGACTCTGTCAAAATATTTAACTCTCTTTAATTTCCTCACGTAATTTAATTACTTTTCCACAATTGTCTGTCTGTTCAACTAATATAAAAGCATTTATGATTTGGTCTTCATTTTCTCATGAGGGCTTTGTGTCATATAAAACTAATATTAAAAGTGTATGATCTTGTTCCTGTTAATACCACCTTAGTGCCACTGCAGGGGGCCCTTGGGCATCCAAGGAGGTCCCATAGTGGGGTAACCTCAACACAGAGCGATGGGGTTCTCGACAATGTCGTAGGAAAGAATTGCCAGACTTGTCCGATAGAGGCACAAACAGACAGTAATTACGAAAGCAAGAAGTACTTGTTCAAGGGAGAATGTGGACTATCCCAAGAGTGGCAAGCACGTTCCGGGGTCTCAGACTCTTCTTTTAAAGGAAATGTTGAGAGGCAGGCATAGGAAGGCACGTGGTGTGAGGCGACTTTGGGTGGTCTAGCTATGTGTTGGATAATTAAGCTGATCTCTTTTCTATTATATGGTCAATAGATAATGTCAGTAAGTCCCTTGTATTACAGGTCTTGTATTTTTCTTTGCTCAATTTATTAAAAAGTACTTATACTAGTGTGATTAACAGTACATCAGGTAGTTTTCATAGGTGAACCAATTTACAAGTTTCCAGTGACTTTAAAATTATGATTTGCAGGTTTCACAGAAATTTGGGAGCAACCGATGTAGAAAAAATACTGGCTTGAGGAGAGAAGAAATGAGGAATTTTATCATTAGGCTTTGAAAGTTATAGTCTTCTCGTCCTTCAATTTTTTTTCTTTTTTTAATTTATTCTTCCTCATTCTGTCAGTTAAATTCCTAGGATTGACCGAAACTGTAAAAGGGCAGAAGTAAAATTTTGCCTCCTTCTACTCAATATAGTCATTCGGCTTGTCATCCATTGACCTAACTTTTTACGTTCTTCTATATATTCCAGAATCTCACCCTTCAATAAGAAAACCAGGGAGCCTGGTGTGGTGGCAAAGACCTATCATCCCAGTACTTGGGAGGCTGAGACAGGAGGATCACAGGTTTGAAGACTCAGCAACTTTAGTCAGACTCTGTTTCCAAATAAAAAGCAAACTAAGGCTATGGGTAAAACTCAGAGCTACGTAGAATGCATTTGGGTTCAATCCATAGCACCCAAAGAAAAAACAGACATTAACAAAAACCAAACATACACAAGGAGGATAGTACTTTTCTAACTGATTACTTTAATAATTCTCACAGAAAAAAAAGACTAAAAAAAAAAAAAAATAAGCAAAGGGAAGGCAAGGAGGCACTCGTTGCAAAGAAAGATGTATGCAAAACAGCTCAACGTAAATTGGTACAGGGATTTTAATTCAGCCCACACCTGTCCGTTGTGTTCTAGAAGGTGCGACTCCTCAATTAAAGAAGAACCCATCCAGGTCTCAGGACTTCGAAGGCCCCTTTTCTGGCTTCTGTCTTAGTAGCAGCTGGCACAAAGTTGGAGTTGGTTCTGTTACTTCCTATTAGCATTCTGTCTACATCACTCCCTCTCGTTATCCAATGGTGCTCGAGGGCAAATATCTTGGCAGGTCTCACTCTCAGTTCCCTCCCTCACTCATGGACTTAGCAGATCCCGGAAGTAACGCCTTTCAGAAGGAATTGTACCCAGCCATGGGTGGTGGGCTGGCTATCTATGAATTCCTGCCTGGAAATCGCGTTGATTCGGTTTTTAGTAGAAAGATAATGTTTGTATTATGCAGATTAGTACAATCAAGCCAAAGTAATAATGGAAACTCTTAGAAGATGGGGTTTTAGGTAAATTTAACCACAGGTTCAATGATATTTTGTTCAGGTAATAAGGGACCCTTTTGAAATAAGATGGAGCTGAAGAACTGATCACGTCACTATTTGATTAGATTGTTCTCCTTGTGCCCAGTTGATCAGTTATATCTCTGTGGAGTCTCAAAACACATTTAGAAATTCAAAAGTGGTGCAGAGAATAGAAACCAAACAGCACTTTGGTATCTTGTGCAGACAGCGCTAATTGACCTTTCTCCTTTTACTTTCAAGGCAATTAGGAAAGATAATTATAGCTTAAGAAACTTGGAGCCAACTAAAAGGAAGGATAACAGGACAAACAGGGACAAAGATATATTTTGCCTTGAGACAACTGAGTTACCCCATTTGTGAACAGGTCTCATGCTGCTGAGAAAGGGAGGAAATTTTTATCAAGACAGTGTCAGACAACGGCTTGTTATATAGGGCTTGAGAAGTTCAAGTTCCTAACTGTATGATACATCCCTTGTCATAAAATTAGGTGAGCCTCCGCGGACTCCATTTATCTCAGAGAGAAGCATGGTGGCATCTATCTTGTGATATTTCTAGGGGTCAAACCACACAATCTGCTGAACCGAGGCCAGAGTAGGCAAATCTTCCCATTTGGGAAGAACTATGATAGATGTTTTCCTGTTCCCCATGCCCACTGCAATAGGCATGACTCTGGAACGGTGACACCCTACCCAGCACTTGGTTTCAGAGTGCAGTGAGCAGAGACCCTGGCAAGAAAATGGTTTTCTTAATTATATATATATATATATATATATATATATATATATATATATGTTTTATTGGCACATTAGAGTCTGACGTCATAATGCAGATCATGTTGACAATGGCATATATTCCCACAGTACTTGGGCACCAAGAAAATGTCTTGTCTGTTCCTCTGTGTCTGAGCTTGAAACAGGCTGTTGGTGCTATGGGCTAGAGGACCTTTATGTCCCTTCAGGCCTGGGATGATGCAGGCAGCAAGTTCTTCCCTGGTTACAGAGAAGGGCAACGCTCTTTCCTGCTTCGGACACTCCAAGGAATGTACGCCTGAGAGCTGAGCAAATTTTGGAGACGGTTTTGTTTTGTGAACGAAGACGAAGTGTTCGCCAGTTTAGATTTGTGGTGCATCATAACCGTACATCTTGATGTAGTTAAAAGTGGTAGAGGCAGCCGTGCACGCAGCACTCATGGTGCCCTCCCCAGCTTTCACCCCAGGTCCTCCCCCTCCTCCACCTTTCCATGCTCAGCACAGTGATGGGCTCTGATGAGTTTGTGTGTACATCATGTCCATGGAGGTGTCTTGCTCCCCAGACCCATCTCCCTCAGTCAAGGCCCCTCCTTCCCTCCACTAAGCTTTCTTCTATTTCAACTGGAGTCCCTCCTGTGTCCTGATTTCTCCTTAGCTTCCACACATGAGGGAGAGCACCCAACCTTTCACTTCTTGTGACCGACTAATCTTAGCCCCATATTCTTCTGTTCCATCCATTTTTCTGCAAATGACCTAATTTTTTTCTTCTTTATGGCCGAGTAGAATTTCATTGTGTGTATGTATACAGGTATATGTATATAATAATAATTTTGTAAGCCATTCATATCTCGATGGACATCTTGGCTAGTTCCAGAGTTTGGCAATTATGAATCCTGTGCCTATAATCATAGATATGTGTGCATTCCGTGCACCCGAGCAGGAGGGGTTTGGCAGGCTCATGGAAATGAAGGGAGATTTAAAAAAAAAAAAGTGATTTGGAGAATGAAAACTGGGCTGAGAGGTCTCCAAGAAGTTTGTATTTGGAAATTTCATGAGCAAAACTCCAAAATGACAGCTTGGATCCCTTTCTCCTTTAAACATCACTAGAGGAATCCTCAGCCTGGATATATGGCCTAGGGATGCCAGAGGGTTAAGAAAGGGAAGAGTCTTTTATTTATTTATTATTTATTTATTTATTTATTTATTTATTTATTTATTTATTTATTTTGAGGTACTGGGGATTGAACCCAGGGGCATTCTACCTCTGAGCTACCTTCCCCAGCCTGATTTTTTTTTTCTTTATTTTGAGACAGGGTCTCATCAAGTTGCAGAGAGCCTGCATAAGTAGCCAAGTCTGGCTTTGAACCTGCGATCCTCTGGTCTCAGCCTCCCAAGTACTGGGATTATAGACATGCACCATCAAATTTGTAAAATAAAAGCACAGTTTTGAAAAGAGATATCCCATGTTCTGCCAGTTACTAGACATGAAATTAAGCTAAATTACCAAATCTCTGTTCCTCGAATTTTTTTTTTTTTTTTTTTTTTTTTTTTGTAGTACTGGGGATGGAACTCAGAGGCTTTCTACCTCCAGGCTATACTCCCAGACCTTTTTTATATATTATTTGGAAACAGGGTCTCACTTAGTTGCTGAGGCTGGCTTCGAACCTGCGTGATCCTCCTGTCTCAGCCTCCCAAGCGCGGGGATTACAAGCGTGCGCCACCACGCCCGGCTCTCCTTGAATTCTTTATATAAAGCAGTTAATAATAGCCTCCTCACTTGGTGACTGATGGCAAATAGCACTGAGCCCATAATAGTAACACGTTATATAGATTTTAATCTTTGTACCTTTTCTCATTCATAAAGCAATATTAAAATGTTATAACAAAATACCTAAAATATAAATACTTACAGTAATTTTTCTTGGTATTAGAGAAAAAAGCCAATGTATCTTACCTCCAAGCTAAACCCCCAGTGCTTTTAATTTTTAAATTTTGAAACAGGTTCTCACTAAGTTGCTGAGGCTGGCCTCTGACTTGTGGTCCCCCTGTCTTAGTCTTTCAAATACTCAGATCACAGGTACGTGTCACCACACCCAGCTACACTACCAGTGTCTGAAAAATATCTGAAACAGTATTTACTGAGCATATAGTACTTACTAAACACACCTGCCTGATGGGAAAGCAAAAAAAGAAAGAAAGAAGGAAAAAAGGAAGGAAGGAAGGAAGGAAGGAAGGAAGGAAGGAAGGAAGGAAGGAAGAAGAGAAAGGAAGAAAGATAGAAAGAAAAAAGGAAGAAAGAAAGAAAAGAAGTAATAGCCTTTGTCCTCAAGAAAGGCACAGCCCAGGGACGATTACCGAATAGTGATTGCCTTCTCTCTTCCCCTTCTCTTAGGATTTTAATATGATGGTGAATTAATGGAAGACCCTTTTTTTCTTGCCTTCGTAACATCTCCTTCCTTCTTTATTTCTACCAGTTCTTTGAACAGTTGGCTCCTTGTCTCTTGCTAACCACTCAATTCTTAAATTCTAGGTGTTTCAGGAATTAACATCAGCAACGAGAAATTCCTCCACCTACTTAAAATATCAATTGACACCATAATATTAATAATGATGACAGTAAATGATTGTTTTTTGAAAACGTTTATATCCTTTGGAGTAATTTTAATATTACTTATAAATTAGGAAAAATATGATAAACGATTTTCTCTCTTACCTCTTCTTTTTATGAACAAAGTAGCTAACCAATGGATGCAAACATGAGAATTGTTAATTTAAATAATTGGAATAAGTCCAGACTTACAATAAAGCAAATATGGTAATTTTTGAAACAAAAAGTATTTATCTTGGCATGCCAATTTCTAAGGATTAGACAATTATATTGAGGCTTTAAGCCCTGAGTATAAATTAGTACGTTAAGAACTTTCTGAAATAGCCTGATTCCTTTGCACGGTAAATTTGCAGATGAGCTTTAGTCTACCATTATGAATGAGTCATTTCTGATGTTAGTTTTCATGAAAAATTGTCATGCTGACTGACATACGCCTGCCTCCTAATTTCTACCATTTGCCTTTCTTCAAATAATGAATTAGGAACTTCATTAAAACATTTTAGTTGCTATTGTTCTGCTACAACCAGAGTATTTGTTTTATACCCGGTGTTGAAAATTCTATTTGGGAAATGTGATCATTATTGTCATTACCTACAGAATCCCAGTAAGAAAAGTTCAGAGGGGGAAATGTCTAGAATTCCTGGTCTCCACTCGCCCATGGGCTCTGATACATAGGAGGAGCCTCTTGCTTTGATTTTTTTCTAAAACATAGACATGTTCATTTTGGAACATGTATGACAGCAGACTTTGGGAGTTAGTTTTTAGACACTAATCCTATTTATGAAAGTCCAGCTCATAGGACCCGATCTCCTTCATAAGGCCCCACTTTCTGATATATTGTCACCTCCAGGGACAGGATTTCAGTAAATGAATTTGGAAAGACACGGATATTCAAACCATAGCTTCCAGTTCCAGGTCTCTCACAAGTCACATCCGTCTCACATGCAAAATACATTCACCTCATGCCAATGGCCTCCTGTTTTATTCTACCGTCCGTTCGGAAGTCTAAAACTCATAGTCTCATCTAAGCATCCTTTATGTTGTGTATGATAGCACATGCCTGTAGTTCAAGTACTTGGGGGGCTGAAGAGAAACAAGGTACACAGGTAGCTTCAGCTACTTAGTGAGGGCCCCCTGCAACTTAGTGAGGCCTTATTTCAAAAATTAAAAAAAGAATAAAAAATAGGACCGGGAATATAGCTCGATGATAGAATGCCCCTTGGTTCAATCCCCGCTGCCGCAAAAAATAAACTAAATATAATTATCATTTAAATTAGTCATAGGAGAGACTCATTCTAAGATGTGTGGCTGTCCATCTTCAAACCTGTGAAACCAAAGAAGCTGTAGTCTTCTAAACGCAAAGATGAGCAGGCTTTGGATAGACATGGGAAACAGTAAAGAAGAAATGCGGGGCAGACTCCATACAGGCCCAAAAGCCAGCAGCGCAAACAGCATCAAATTCTCACGTCTGTAGCATCAATTTTTTTTTTTTTTTTTTTTTTGGTGGTACTGGGGGTGGAACCCAGAGGCTTTCTACCTCCGGGCTATACTCCCAGACCTTTTTTTATATTTTATTTGGAAACAGGGTCTCACTAAGTTGCTGAGAGCCTCACTAAGTAGCTGAGGCTGGCTTCAAACCTGCGCAATCCTCCTGTCTCAGCCTCCCAAGCGCGGGGATTACAAGCGTGCGCCACCACGCCCGGCTGTAGCATCCATTTTTATGAGCTCAGGTTCCTGCTCTTCAGGGCCACTTAGGATACGATGCCACCTCTGGGCACCCTGGGGTAGAAGTCCTGTCCCTGGATACATTGGGACTGTGGTTTTCTCAGGCAAAGTTTGGGCCCCAAGGCTTTTGGTGGCCCTACTTGCAGCTGTGTGCCTGAACCCATACCTATCGTGGTCCTCGGTGGTGGGCCCAACCTTCCCATGGCTCCACCTTGGACATGCCCTCAAGGTTCTTCCAGGCCAGAATCACATTCTATCGGTGCCACTTGTACGAGGTTATGGGGCAGCCCTGCCCCTAATGCTCTACCAGGTTTTGCCCTCTTGGGTATCTCTCAGGTGAAACTGAAGCTGTTTAGCTGGCTGACTAATCACATCAAGTGGCCGTTTCGACAAGTTCTTCCTGTGCTGTCCTGAACAGGCGCTCTCCTTATTTTCCGTAATGGATAGTCTGAGGGCGTTTCGAATCCTTAAATACTACCTCTGTTTCAATGAGCAATTCCTTCCTTAAATTATTTCTCAGAGTTTTACCGTAAACTGTCACGGTGAGCCATGCTAAACCTACTCTCATCTGGCACCACCAATCCAGACAAGTTCTCTGCCATGCTGTAAACAAGGGTGGTCATTCCTCCGTTGTTCAATAGCGCTCTTCGTTATCATGTGAGACCTCATCACAATGGCCTTTATTGTTCATTTTTTTCTACCAACATTATTTTCAGAACTTAAATTCTCTCTGAAAAGTTTAAGATTTTATCCTAAGCTCTCCTTTCCTTCTGAGCCCAAAATAGTCCTTAATGTGCTGGTATTGAAAAATTGCTCCGGTGTCAATTTCCAATCATATAAAAAGTAGTCAGAGTCTAGATGTCATGTAAGCACCCTGGCTAAAAAAGAAGCACAGCTTGGATTGTTAGACTCCAGAACTCCTCCCCTCTGCCCTTTGTCCTAATGGAATGACGATATTTTGCTCATAGTATTTTTAAAGGAATTACATGACCTAACATTTTGCATGA
The DNA here is from genome assembly GCF_963383645.1 of Muscardinus avellanarius. Classification (NCBI taxonomy): domain Eukaryota; kingdom Metazoa; phylum Chordata; class Mammalia; order Rodentia; family Gliridae; genus Muscardinus; species Muscardinus avellanarius. Next base: position 3,896,373 of record NC_137808.1, read on the forward strand.
ATCTTAGCTCTTTATAATCATTCTGACATTCCTTATAAAAATGGTACACTTCCATTGTATAAAAATGGGACACTTCCGTTAACTTTATGTGGATATGTTAAATTACCATGCCGATCTCAATATGATTTGTGGGGAAGGGAGGTCAAGGGAAGCAACTCACCCAGTGCTGTTTGTGTTATATGTCTCTGTCACTCTGAACTCTACCTTAAAATGTGGAACTATAGCTGGACGTGGTGGCGCACGCTTGTAATCCCCGCGCTTGGGAGGCAGAGACAGGAGGATCGCACTGGTTCGAAGCCAGCCGCGCGCACTGGCTTAGGAGACCCTGTTTCCAAATAAAAAATATAAAATAGGTCTGGGAGTGTAGCCCGGAGGTAGAAGGCTTCCAGGAACCACAGTACCACCAAAAAAAAAAAAAAAGTGGAACTATAATGTACCAATAAAAGTATATTTAAACAAATAAGAATGATAAGGAAATGTACAGGGTGAAAGAAAAAAGAATTTAGGAAGAAAAGCTGTTTTTTCAATAAAGGAAAAATCTAGAGTCATATTTGCCTCTAAATAGTTGCTTTCAGCCAACTCAACAGGGAGCCAGTTCAGAAATCATCAGGGCTCCCCTCCCTCCCATCAAAGAACTGAAGGTAGTGTCATTTAATAGGGAGATAGGGGTTTTTCAATGTGACGTGTGCCAATATGACATACTTTCATATGTTTAATAGGGAGATGGGTTTTTTCACCGTGACTCATCAGCTGAGTCCTCTAACCTATAGTGTGGGATGAGTCATATAATAGCTTTGAAATTAGAATTTCCTGATTAGCTAAAAACAGCAGCCTCAGAGGGTTATTGAAAGGATTAAGTGTGCACAGTAGGAAGTCTGCTATCCTTTATAGGATGTGTGCATAATGTATTTTTTGGAAGGGTTACAATATAGTCCTGCAAGTAGGTTCATTACACTCTTGAAAATATAGGCTGGAACTCAGAGGAGGAATTGCACTCAGAGGAGGAATTGGAAGATGAATTTTTGGAAATTGAAAACACAAAAGTAGCTTGCCAAAAAAAGAAAAAGAAAGAGAGAAGGAGAGAAAGAAAGAAAGAGAGAGAGAGAGAGAGAGAGAGAGAGAGATAGAGAGAGAGAGAGAGAAAGAGAAAGGAAGAAAGAGAAAGAAGGAAGGAAAACACAATGACATGTAAGATTACAAGGAAAAAAGGTAGTCATCCCCAATCCTGGTTGTGTGTCTCCACATCTTGCGACTTTTGTCCTTAGTTCTGATTTGTTAGGAATTACATAAATTATTTTTCACGTGCTGAGCCAGCCTTGCATCCCCAGGATGAGGTCGACTTGTCACAGGATATAATTTTATTTATGTGGCATTGAATATACATTGGTAGCATTTTTTTTAGAAATTTTACATCTATGTTCATCAATAATATTAATCTGTAGTTTTCTTGACCTTTATTTAGTTTTGTTATTAATAATAGGTTTGCTTCATAGAATATATTTGGCAAAGTCCTTCTTTCTATTTCATAGCATAGTTTGAGAATTATTTGGCTTAGATCATCTATAAAGGTTTTATAAAATTTGGCTGGGAAGCCATCCTGTCCTGGGCTTTTCTTTGATGGCAGGCTCTTTTTTGATGTTTCAATCTCTCTGTTTGCTATTGATCAGTTTAAATTTTCTATATCCTCTTGATTCACTTTTGGAAGGTTGTATTTATCTAGAAACCTGTCAGTTTTCTCTAGGTTTTGCTTTTAAATGGAGTATAGTTTTTACAGATATTTTCTGAAGATCCTCTGGATAGTCATGCCATCTGTGGTGATATCAGTTTTTTATCTCTTATTTAAGTAATTTGGGTTGCTTCTCTCTTTCTTTTGGTTGAGTGGCCAAGGATTTATCTACTTTTTGTTTATATTTTCCAGAGTGGAGGGTGCAAATAATGCTAACATAATCAGATTTGTATTTGAGTATTAAGGGAGAATAAAAGTAAAAGATGACCTACTTTAAGGGGCAGAAGGACTCTTAAAAGCTCAGGAGTCCCAATGTTTATGAGGTAAAGAGGGGAGAGGAAAGTTTAAATAAAGAGATGGACAGCAATTGGACACATTATAGAATAGAAAGAATCAAAGAATGTTTGAAATGAAGTATAAACCTTAGATTTTATATGGCACACTGTTTTAAAAACAGTATAAATAAATCAAACATGCGATTGAATTTCTCTTGCCAACACAAGGGGAAACATCAATAAAAGAAAATGTATTCGCCAAAAATGATGCTTTTTAAAAGTTTCCCCTCCCCTACCACCCCCAACAGCTTTGGGCCATGTAAACCACTGTGTGGAAAGGATAGGATACGCTGTGACCTTTAAATACACATGAATCATGAATTCATATATGAAAAAAGGAAGCTATCAGAAAGTCTGTATAACTGTATCGCATCGTAGCTCAATGGCTGCTTTTGATAAATTATGGAAGTCTATTTTTTGTACGTCTTGTGGTGCTGGGCAAGATATTTATTTTCCTGGCCACTTGAAGTTTACAGGGTTAGAATATCAGTAACACATTATTTTGTTATTTGCAAATGTTCAAAGACTCATTAAGTGACATGGCCCCTGTCAAAACGTAAGAACCAGAAGCCTATTCTTAGGGTTTTGGTTTTTTTTAGGAAAGTAGCTTAAAGGGTTGACACATAAAAAATCTACCTGAATGAGAGAGATTAGGCATGATTATCTTTTATTTTTCTCTTACTTTGCTAAGTGTATGTATATACTCACTGATATTTCTTTCTGGTGAAAACACTGGGCTGACTATTGTGTAGACCTCTCTGTGACCAGAATGACCAACAAGCCCCTTGACAGTTGGTGTGTTTCAGGATATATCATTTATATATGTTTGGAGAGACTGTTTAACCTTGGTATGTGTTTCCTCTATGGTTACTGTCTTTCCAACAATTAAACAAGTATCATCATAGACATCGCCAGCCTGTATAAAATATTAATTTCTTTTAACCTGTCACTATTTTTGATGTGCTTAGTGTGGAGTCTTCTATAAAATAACATTATCAATGCTAGAGAATATTGGCAATGCTTCATGGCATTCAAGCTATAACATATATCTGCAGTTTAGCTGTGTGTGTGTGTGTGTGTGTGTGTGTGTGTGTGTGTGTGTGTGTGTGTGTGCATACATGCATGCATTTGCATGTAGTACGGGGAATTGAATCCAGGGGCATTCTACTTCTGAGTTATACCTCAGTCCTCTTTTATTTTTATATTTTGAGATCATCTCACTAAGTTCAAGGGCTTCACTGTCGCGGACGTTGCTCTTTAACCTGCCATCCTCTAATCTCAGTTTTCCAAGTACCGGGATTACAGGTATGCACCACCATGCCTGGCTTATAGTTTAGCTTTTTAAAGCCAAAACAGGTCTCGAATGTGCCCCAAACCATCATTTGACTGATTTAGTTGTGGATTCGCTGATTTATATAATATGCCTAGGGTGTTATAAATTATGCTGAAGTAAGGCCCACCTTGATGCACCCCCAAGTCTGTGGATTTTCAAATGGTTTGGTAGACTAGCTTCATTTCCCTCTACCTCTTTTTAAAGGAAAGATGACTTAGAGTAATCTGCCCTAGATGGAGCCTCTTCTCTCTGAACAACTACCCCATAAATTTTATCAAAAACTAAGTAACTGTAATTCACACCTGTTCTTTTAGAGGCTGAGAATGGAAGCTGCCACGTTCATTGACAAAAATTGTGGTGGTATTTCAAACTAACATCTGAGAAAAGCAGTAAGAATTCAAAGACATTAGAGTGTATGTGTGTGCGTGCGTGCGTGCGTGCGTGTGTGTGCGTGTGTGTGACAATGAGATTGAACCCAAGGGCATTCTACCTCCGAGCTACACCCCCAGCCATACTTTTTTATTCTTTATTTTAAAATAGGGTCTCAGTAAATTGTGGAAAGTCTCAATAAGTAGCAGAGGCTGCTCCATGAATCTGTGACCCTCCTGTCTCAGCCTCCCAAGTACTGGGATTACAGGCATAACCCACCATGCTGCCTCTAGTTTGTTTTTGTTTTTTTCTATTTTTAAGATTATGCCTTCTAAGCCCGGCGTAGTGGTGCACACTTGTAATCCCTGCACTTGGGAGGCTGAGACAGGAGGATTGCACAGGTTCAAAGTCAGCCTCCAGCTACTTATTGAGGCTCTCAGCAACTTAGTGAGACCCTGTTTCCAAGTAAAATACAATATAGGTCTGGGAGTATGGCCTGGAGGTAGAATGCCCCTGGGTTCCACCCCTAGTGCCACCAACAATAAATAAATACTATTATGCCTTCTATGAACTCCTTGCATGTCTCTCTATTGGAAAATAACAAATTTTGCCAGGCATGGTGATGCATACTTGTAATCCCAGCATTCAGGAGGTGGAGACCAGAAGATCGTGGTTCACAGACAGCTTCAGCTACTTAGCGAGGCCCTTTACAACTCAGTGAGATCCTATTTCAAAACATAAAAACACTAAAAAAAATAGGTCTCGGGGGGTGTAGCTTGAAGTTACAGTGCCCTTGAGTTCCATCCCCAGAACCACACACAAAACAAAAATCAAACAGAATGACACGTTAACTCTTGGTATATGTTCTCTGAGGGGCCACATAACCACATGTTTATAATCTAAATGTTTTGCAAGAAAGAAGGAAAACGTGATGATGTATTAATAATTTAATGACAAACATGGTAAATGATAATGATGATAGTTGCTAGGTAGGTAGGTAGGTAGGTAGGTAGATAGATAGATATGATATCAGCCATAAAGTAAACTGATACTGTCGCTGACTTCTGGGATCAGTCAGTTGAGGTAGGGTTAGGAGTAGAGTATAGATCGTCACATAAAATTAAGATAATTTCAGAAAATTATGTGTTAAAAAATAAACACAAATCAAGCATGGTGGTACATGGCTATAATCCCAGAACTTGGAAGGCTGATAAAGGAGGATTGCCAGATCAAGACCAGCCTCAGCCATTTGCAAGAACCTCAACAACTGAGTAAGACCTTGTTTCAAAATGAAAAGGTTTGCAGGTATAGCTGAGAGTTAAAATGAAGGACCTTTGCCAGGCGTGGTGGTGCACGCTTGTAATCCCCGCGCTTGGGAGGCGGAGACAGGAGGATCGCGCAGGTTCGAAGCTAGCCGTGCTGTCTTAGGAGACCCTGTTTCCAAATAAAAATAAAAAAATAGGTCTGGGAGTGTATCCCAGAGGTAGAAGGTTTCCAGGAATCCCAGTACTACCAAACAAACAAACAAACAAAAAATGAAGGACCTTTGTTTCAATCCTAATAAGAAAAGAAGGAAGGAAGGAAAGAATGGAAGGAAGGGAGGAAGGAAGGAAGGAGAAAACAGAGTTAATGATAATAAGTACATGAATATAGTTATAAGTTGCCTAAAATTGACTAATGGTTTCAGTGTCTCAGTGTAAGCTACCTCATTAGGAGAGGATTAAAAAACAAACAGTGGTAGTCAAAACTCAACTGGGCTCAAGATAGAACATATTTTATTCACTTTATTATCCTAACGCTCCTTATTATTTTAGATTATGTCAAGGCAGGATATAGGGGCAGCCTGATAAACTCTAAACTGGGTTGCCAAAGTTACGTAAGAGTGCTTGTTGGAGCTGTTTAAAAATAGACCACACTCTTGTGAATTGCATGGTCTAAGTGCTAATCTGCCTAGAGGCAGGGAGATAGTCAGGGTGACCTGAGAAGGACTCCTCCACCCCAGGCTTGTGGTTTCTTACTCAGCATTCAGAACTATTGCAAACTTAGATGCCCTGTAAGCATGTGCTAGCCAAGGGGACAAAGGCTTCACAAACCCCAGATGGAAAATTTCCTGATGCTGGTATGTGGACAGGGAGTAGTCTTCCCCTATAACTTAGGTAGGGTCTGTTTTTCTCTTCTCTCTAATGCATATTTCATTTAGAAGATTTTGTAGCCTGGAGCAGTAGTTTCCTGCATAGGTAAGAAAGGTTCGTTAAGAGCTAGGTTCTAAACTGTAGCTTTCTTGTAAAACAGTCCCTATCAATCAAGATCAAAGATGATGGAAAATACAGATGTGTCTTCTGAGACAGAAAGATTGGAGTTCTGCCCTGTCCCAAGACCCCTAGTCATCTCCGTCATCTATAAGCAGAAAGATGTGACCACAAACACAGATGTTCCAGAAAGTCCATTTTGTTATTGTTTTCAAATCAAAGCCATTTGGGCTCCCAAGTTTCCATGCTGCCAGCTAGTGGAAAGAGGGGATATTGGGCATTATTAGGGTTTCCTTGACCTAAACTGTGCCCCATTGCTAGACATGCCCTGGTGCCATGGTGTCAGCCATGTTCATAGAACCAGTGGTGGTTGGTTATCCATTCATAGCGCCCATGAGATGCCTGCTCTGCCAGTCACCGTGACATCTTTCAACATAACTTTGCTACTTTTGTGTTCTGCTTAGATAAAAGGCAATTATGGGGAAAATGACATTTCTATGTCTATGATTCCACTTCTTTAGAAACCCCAGGATAACCATCTCCTTTCCATCCTTGCTAATTCCCTGAGATACTGATGACAAAGCTTTAATGGCCCCAGTCTCTCTGTTTTTTCTTATCCCCTCCCCCTAAGTCTCAAACCTTTTTCTGCTCCTGTTTGTTTTAAAAAATTTTATGACTGACCTAAAAATATTAACTCTAAGTGATTTCTCTTTTCTATTATGTGAACATAATTACTAAGGTTCTACATTCTAGCTTGCAGTGAGAAAAGGATAAAGATAAGGGGATCAGCACAAGTTTATTTCTCCGTAACTTATTCTTTCATGAGAACGAAGCAAGAGGAAGAAAACTTTGCCATTCATATCTAAGTTAAATACATCTCCGCTTTTCTATCCATGTCTTAGGATAGACAAGAACTTAATGCTGTAGTTAATTGAAGTAAATATCCCCCCGAGTCTATTTTCAGTGGACTAAAAGTCTCATGTATGCTGAAAATAAGCAAAACTTCCTCAGCTGCAAAGATAGTGGGCCAATTCTTCAATATTCTACATCAAAATGTCGGGACGGGCCAAGATGGCTTGGCCGCCGAGACAGACTAACCCATGGCCCAGAACCCATCTGTCAGTGACAGAAGCAGCCAGGGAAGAGTGGGTGGTGATCAGGATTCTGAGCTTGATGGAGTCCAGCTGCACATGGGAGAACCTGCCACTGAGCAGGTTGGTACAAGAGAGGGATGCAAGCTGCTGCCACCGAGCTCTGCTGCGGTCACCTAGGCAGGCTCGGAATTCACATGGGGGCAGAGTATTCTATCGATGGCATTATTCAAAGACCTGCAGGAGTGGTCTGAGGTGAGAAATGTACTGATTTCATGGAGGGCTCTCCATTGGGTGTTGGGGGGTGGCTGAGGAGCGTGATTGGCTGCTTCCAATGGATCGATGTACTCTGTCGTGGGGAACGTTCAGTTGCTGGTTCCATCCAGCTGATCACACCTGTGTGTGTCTTCTCTGAATTGATCATGCCCACATGCAAGTTTCCCTTCATTGGTTACCCCCCAATGAAGTAATTTTTGGGAGGTATCCGGGTCCCAGGTATTCTGCTCTAGGCTTATGTGCAGCTAACACTTTTAACTACTTGGCTTCACTTGTGCCTTAGTCATTGTGACCGATATTCCGCCTTTTACACTCAACAGAACTTGACAATATTTTAGTATTGTCTCCTACTATTTTTTTAAATATTTTAATGTTTTAGTATTTTACCATATTGCTCCTAACCGGAATCCTGGAGGGAATGGCCCTGGGACCCATCATTGGAAACCTGGGTCGGAGGAGCTCAGGTCTCTCAGGACCTGGAAGCGACGACTTCCAGTTGTCTTTGTCCACCTCTGTCTTCACTAGCCCCGGAATCACAGTTGTTTTCACTGTGATGGTCAAGAGCCAATAGAATGAATCATTTCTTCTTTCTTAGGCAATTTAATTAATTGTGTCTATCTGTTTCAAGATGACTCTTCTCCTGGTGTTTTTCCTTGTCTTCCGCATGCATACAAGACCAGCTACCTAGTTTGCAGGATCCAAAATGAACGTGTGAGGCCCTTTGTGCGGTAAGAATTATACAAAAGCAAGGCCAGAGAATGAAAGCAAGCCTGGTCCTTTGGCCTTGGGCCCCTTGACCCTGGGATTCTTTGAGTCTAGCCCTTTTGTGGCAGGACCCTTCGCACTTGGACTCTGCTGCATCTGGGCCTCTCTGTCACCACATGGCAACACTTCTCAGAGCTGGCCTTAAATGGAAGTAATGATATTTACCCGCTCTCATGAGATTAACATGAAAGGATGTTGGTTAAAAATCCAGATGAAGCAAAACGCATAAAGAGCATTTACCAGGCTTACTCAATAGATTTTTTTTGTAAAGAACTTTTTGCTGCAAATTCTGGGAATATTTTCGTCAATATGTTTTACTCTGCATCTCACCTTTTTTTTGTAGATAAACTAAAATCCAAAAAAAAGAAAAAAAAAAACAAAACCTAGTGGAACCCAGAGACTTCCTACCTCCAGGCTATACTCCCAGCCCTATTTTATATTTTATTTGGAAACAAGGTCTCACTAAGTTGCCGAGAGCCTCACTAAGTAGCTGAGGCTGGCTTCGAACCTGCGCGATCCTCCTGTCTCAGCCTCCCAAGCGCGGGGATGACAAGCGTGCGCCATCACGCCCGGCTAAAACCTAGCTTTTTATTCTTTCTACAATCTTTCCTGTGTGGGGTCAGGACTCATAAACAGTGTTTACCATCTTACTGTTGGTTAATAGAAGGGGATTATCCCTAATTGACCAGAGACAAAACTTCTCTTCCTATGATGTCTTATACTCAGGCAATGTAAAAATGTGCCCAATTTTTTCATTTATTCCCTCTATAAAATTTTGTAAGTTTCTCTAGAATTAAATTAACATGTATACCTTTATTTATTCATATTGGATGTGTTTAATCTTTTATTTAATACTTTGTACTAAAACCAAACACAAAATTCTTTTCATTATTTATTTTTATAAAATGAAACTCAGGGACTAACCGAATTACTGGCTACTTCAAAGCATGTCAGAAAGTGATTAGCACCCATGTACCACAGATCCAAGCAACTAAACAGACCATAAGTGTCTTTAGGTAATTTAAATTATATATGTAAACAAAAACATAGTGTCAGAGGTCTGTGCTTGTTAGAAGACACTTATTTTAAACAAAATTTAGATAAGCTAGCAAAACAAACCTGAAATTTCTTTTCAGTAATTCTATTGGTTTGATCACTTTTACTCCTACTTCTATTTTAATATTGCTATTTTTAAAACATGTTTTGGGGTGGTCATTCAAATAAATATCCTTTGAACAGATGTTTTAGAATTTTTAGTTCAGCGCAGAAAACTTGAATTGATGTACAGAGCAAGCATTGGTAATACTATTCATAACGTTAATGATCTGAGGAAAGAAGACAGCAGTAATCTTTTCTGCTTGAAAGGGCCTCTGGATTTATACCCATTTACGACGTTAATATTATTAAATTAGCAAAACTACTTTATGAGAGGGATACTTCTTCACAGCGTGAGTGTGCTATCTATGTAAATATTAATATTTTATATGTGCCTCAGAATGTGGGAAATTTTCTCCATTAACATAGAGCTTAAAGTGAAGGCAAAAACTTGCAGACTTTTGTCAAATGTTTTTCATCAGGATGCGCCTTAGAACTCAAATGATATAAAAAGAGTGAGACTGGTTTGCTCCCAGCACATTTTTAAACAGAGCATTTTTGAAATTAAAATAAACTTTAAAATTAAAAGCAACCTCCTGATAACTGCTTTGCTTCGTCTAGATAACTGTTTTGTTTAATCTAGTAGTTTTTTCCTGGTGAGAACAGAAATGGAAAAACTAGCCAAATCTATATATTTGTATTTCCTACTCTTGTCCTACTGTTCCCCTTTTCACTTACAAAAATCTATTCATGCCCCTAAGGCCCCCCAAAAATGGAGATTTATGACCAGAAAGGTTTCCTTGAGACTGGCTTAAGAAAAAGAAACCTGCTTTCTTTCCCAACCTTTGTTTTCTTAATTTTAGTGGGGCCACGTGGTGGAGCCTTCTATTCCTAGTAAGAAAGTGTTGAGCATTTTAAGTTTGTGGAACAGTAAGCTGCCTTCCCAGGGTATCTAAAAACAAAAGAAATGGCTCTTGTTATAATGAAGCTTAAGTAAAGGGCATATAAAGTTTTAAAAGAATGGAGAAACAAGGTTCTGAATAAGTGTAAGAGTTTCAATAAAGTAGACACTTGAACTTACCTTACACAGGTAAGAAAGTGACTTTTTGCATTATTACTGAGTACAAATTCATTTCTTTTCAGCTCAAGTTTTTTATACTATCTCCTTCTATGTCAACATATTACTTACTGTATTTATGGGTAATTTGCTTTATTTTATTATGTGTCAGTTAGTCTAGCATTTCTCTGCATATTATCTGTTAATGTCATTATCATTCATAATAGATATTATCATTCATAATAGATATTTCTTAAAGGTAAGAAATAGATTCTTACCTTTGTATAAGGTAAGAATAATATTTGTTGAATTTCTTGTCTTTTGGTTTAGCTTAGAGTCTTTAGAGGCTCTGATATATGACTTTTTTATTCTTTTTAATAACTGTTGCAACTGTTTCCTTCCCTATTTGTTTCACCTGGGGTGCCAAAATAATACAGAGCATCTCTTTTTATTGGGTTCTTGTTCAGTGAATATCTACAAATAAAGTCCAAATACTAACGAAGGCTATAGACATACGAAAGTATATTTATAAGCCAAGAAAAGATAGAAAACAAAAAATAGCTGCCCACACACAGGAAGGAGAGTCCCCAAAAGAAAGTGACCATTGAAGTTCTTGGGAAGTAAACTTATATACCTTTCTGTAGTCTCCCATCAACTCTTTTGCGATTTGTTAGAACTGGGTCTTGGGGGCCCAATATCTTGGGGGCCCAGTTTCAAATCTTAATTCGAATCTCTTTTCCAAAGTCGTTGGGTCCTTCTGATGGCCTGGTGGCACTTGTCTGCTACATGTCTATCTTCCTTTGGTCACTCTTGGGGTTAAAGTTTTGTATTAACTTGCACTGTTATCCCTGTATCTGTTAACCATCCCTATTTCTGTTCTGTACACTGATGGCCTCTTTTGACTCTCATGTTCCCAGGTCTTCTGCTCTTCCTCATTATTGTATTAACACTCTCCAAACCACCTGGGATTCATAACTGAGCCTTTAAAATCATATTTATTTTGTGATTATTCTGGCATATTTGCAGAATCGAACCAGTGACTATCTGGAAGAGTCTTTTCAATTTACTTCTCTAAGTTTTTATTATTAATGGCTCCAAAGTGCACGTGTGGCAGTTTACTGGCCAGGGTAGACCAGTTGACCCAGAGCCTTTTCCGCAGCTGAGTTTGTAGTTTCAATGTGCCTACACCCGTATCACAGCGACCTCACTTAAACAATCAACCGCAACTCAACGCAAGTGCATTGGGTCATGAAGGGCGTACTGGGGAATTACAGGAGCAGGGCAGATTACTTCTTCATGGAGAGGTCAGTGAAATCATTACAGAGGAGGTAATTTTTTAAATGCATTTGGAGGAAGGAGTGGAATTTCCCCTAGCAAAGATTAATGGCATTCCACTCAGAGTGAATCCAGTGAGCAAAGGCAGAGAGAACTGAAGTTACTATGTGATTGCTTCCTTCATTTTCAGTCTGAATTTTTCTTTTATTGGTTATCTTAGTATTTACTTGTTTTTTTATTGTTTATTTTTATTTTTTTATAAAATTATATATACATTATATATACTTTATACATATATCCATATGTATGTATAGATATATACATGTAATATATGTATATATATGTATACACACATGTATATGTAATATATATATACACATATACATACATACATATACATATATATATATTATATATATATGACTAGGGAATGAAGCCAGGAATTTTCTCTCTCTGAACTACACCTCAATTCTTTTTTATTTTTATTTTGAAACAGGATATCACTAAATTGCCTTCTGTGGCCTTGAATCTATAAACCTCCTGTCCCCGCCTCCCAAATACCAGTATTATAGATATGCACTGTCATTTCCAATAAGAAAGATTTTATGAAAATATTGAGGGGCTTGCATCAAAAGAGATAGTAAATATACATTTTCCCAGTTCCACTTCCAACTGGGAAGCTCCATTCTTCCCCTTAAGGGTAGGATGCAGTGTTTTTGTTTTTAACTGTCAATCCGGCTATCTCTATCTCTCTGAGGGAACGGGGGCACATAAGAAACTGGGATAAAAATTTTTAAAAAAAAGAAAGAAAGAAAGAAACTTGGATAACCAAGCACTTTCTCCCAAAAATCTTGCCCTTGACATCAGTGGTACAAAGAAAGAAAGAAAGAAAGAAAGAAAGAAAGAAAGAAAGAAAGAAAGAAAGAAAGAAAGAAAGAAAGAAAGAAAGAGGAGGTAAAATCCAGAGGCACCATCAGAAAGACCCCTTGGTTTCATCTGCTCTTCTGAGGGCCAGAGCATTGGGAACCTAGTTCTACCTTCTCACAGGAAATTTCGTGGTTTGCCGGAGTCAACTAGAATTCTTTTTTGTTGTTTGCAATTTTGATACAGTAAGTAAGGATGGAGATTAAGTCCACACAGGCAAGCTTGAAGAAAACTTGTAGGTAAATGGGGAAAAAACAAGAAAATGGCGAAGTCAAGGTTCAAGGTAGGACATGACTAGACTCAGCTGAGGTGGGTGGTGGGAGTGGTGGTGGTGGTGGTGGTGGGAGCTGCTTGCTAGAAATTTGTCCCTGTAATTCTCCATTGGTCTGTTATAAATTGTATTTGTTGAATCATGATTAGACTTATTAAACTGTACCTGAAAGTTGGAGTACATCAGAAACCTCTTAGAGTTTTCCAATATGGAGTCTTGATGGAGGTTGACTCTGTCTTTATGTTAGAAAATTTTCTGTAAGTTTGGGTGCCATTAAACATAACACAAATAATTTCAAAATAAAGCTACATATTATAAATTAAATGTGCAATTTCTCTCCAAATTTCAGCACTTACTGCCTTTCTTTCCCCTTCGACTCTTCTAGGCATACTAAATGAGACTAAATTTGACTTTTTCTTCTTTGTTAATTTGTCTTAAATCAATTTTTGATTGAGTCATTAGTTATTAATGTCACCGCAATTTTCCCCTTCTATTGGGATTCCAATTTGGAATAAGAAATTCTATTCTGTTTGTCTTAAATTGTTTGAGCATTACAGTCTTGAATAGATGCATGTCTACAGGAGGCTGGAGTTTTTAACGAGAGCAAATACGAACCCAAGCAAAGCTATCAGTTTGAAAATGACCTGCTAATTTGTATGTATTACATAGATTAGAAAATAATGTATTTTAGTCTACACAAATAGTGCCTATATAAAACAAAATTCACTCATAAAGTAGCTATAGGAGAAGGTCTTCATAAAAGCAATGTCTTTTTATTTTTCGGTACTAGGAATTAAACCCAGGGACAGAAATTCTGCCTCTAAGCTACAGCCCAGCCCTTTTTATGTTTTTATTTTTTTATTTTTTTGTGGTACCAAGGATGGAACTCAGGGACATTCTACTTCTGAGCTATACCCCCTAGATGTGTTTTTAATTCTTTATTTAGAAAGAGGGTCTCATAGAGTTGTAGAGGGCCTCACAAAGTAGCTGAGGCTGGCCACAAACCTGCAGCCCTCCTGTTTCAACCTCCCAAGTACTGGGATTGCAAGCATGTGCCACCACACCCGGCTTTTTATGTTTTATCTTGAAATAGCATCTAGCTAAGTTACTGAGCCTCTTTCTAAGTTTCTGAGGCTGGTGTCAAACCTGAAATCCTCCCATCTTAGCCCCCCGAGTGCTAGGATTGTGAGTCTCCCCACTGTAACCAGTCACGGCAGTGTCTTTTCTTTATGCGGTATTGTTCTTTCTGTAGTTAGTTGTGTCCCACTTAAACTCAACTGTTTTATTACATAGATCACAATAGATCCGGGGCAGGGCGCTCCTTTGTCAATGATGTTGAATTAATATTTTGTTGAATGCCTACTGCGTACAAAAGGCCTCTGTAGATCTAAAGATGACCCAGACACAGTGTTGTTCTCTGAGAGTGCATACTAGAGTAAGGGAAAAGCTAAGTCAGCCCATAATAACATAGATCACGGTATCTCGTTAGAGACGAAGTACGTAGCAGTGGTTTAGAGGTCTAAATAGCATCAGACTGGGGTCATCAGAGATGGTTTTGTGAAAGAAAATGCACTTGAAATGGCTCTTAAAGGGTTTTGTTTTTTCCAGAAAATATCCTTTTTTGAAAAAAGGAGAATAAGCACCCTAGGGGGCGAGGACAATTCTGCTGTCTTTGGTGAGCTCAGCCTTCCTGTGTCACTAGGATAGGGTAGCGAGGGAAGCCACACAGGCCCCTAACATGAGTAAGAGCAGATCCTAACACCTCAGCATCTTCAGGACTGCCTTTCTGGACGCACCTCCCCCCAAAACGTTCAACACACGATGGATGTGGCTGATAAGAGTGAACATGCTTTTTCTATCTTTGACATGAACTGATTCCCTGACAACCCGAAGTAGAAAGCTGAAAACACGGCTCAAAGAAAGAGAAAAGGAGCCTCTCATTGAACACAGAGTGTTTTACAAAACGATGAAAGGAAATCTGGAGCCGGCATGGTGGCATAAACCTGGAATCTCAGTAGTTGGGAGGCAGAGACAGGAGGGTCGTGGGTTTGTGGCCAGCCTCAGCAACTTAGCCAGATCCTGTTTCAAAAATAAAATATAAAAAGGGTTGGGGTGCTACTCATTGATAGAACATCCCTAGGTTCAATCCCCAGTACCATACACGCGCGTACACACACACACACACACACACACACACACACACACACACACACACGGGCTGGACAGGAACATTTCTAAGCCTGCAGTACTAAATAAATCTGAGACATCCTTGGAATTGTGGGAGTAGATTCATATTTAAATTTGAGATTCAGGAAGACTCACTTATTATCAAACATAGGTTTACTAGAGAAGAACAATAATAATGGAATTGAGATGTGCATGGTTGTGGCACATACCTGTAATTCCAGTACTTGGGAGGCCGAGATAGGAGGATTATAGGTTCAAGGCCAGCCTTAGAAACTTAGGTTCCCCACAACATATCGAGACTGTGTCTCAAAATAAAAAATAAAATAAGGCTGGAGTTATATTTCAGACTTAGAATGCCCCAGTGTTCAATCACAAGTACCACACACACACACACACACACACACACACACACACACACACACACAAGAAAGAAGTGATTAATATTAGATGTGGTTCCACTTGGAGGATACCAAAACATTGAACATCCAGGCTCAAAAATTCCAACTTAATTTTACATAGCTGTTACAGTTTATAATGGGTTTTCCCACCTACTTCCCTATTTCTTCCTCACACTATCATAAGGTGGTAGGTAGGAGATGTGGTTTGTGTGCCTCTAAAATAGTAGCATTTCTGAAAATTCACAAACAGAATTTAACTCAGCTTGTTCGTGATGGAGGCAAGTTGTTGAGAGACGCATCTAGTTCTGTTTCTACAATATTTGGCTTTGATGTCATGCAAGACTAACATTTGTCATCCATTTGTGACATTTACTACCTCTCCCAGTTCCCTTGTCCTGAATAACAATTATTTCTGAAGCTGCGCATATAAAATTATCAAACAGGTGATATATGCACACTGCAAGTTGTTCCAAGTGTGTAAAACCTGTGCAGTGAATTGAGTATCTACCCTCTTCCTCTGTCTACAAGTCACTCAGTTCCCCTGCCTCAAAAGGAAACCGCTAGGATTCTGTGCCTCCCTCCAGAAATATCTCATATCTTTACAGTCATAGTTATGGGTCTGTAGATATATGTTCTGCTCAAATACATATTCACAGAGCATCTTGATTTTTTTTCACTGTGCAACCCTAAGAGGGTGTCCCCTAATATTATATCTGAAGGGTCCGAGAATCGCTCACCAACCCAAATATCGAAGGACTCACAAGAGATGTCAAATGCAAGCGAGGTTTATTGTGCTGCATCTTTGTCCCGGCTAGCCAGGGGTCAAGACCAAGACACTAAATGGTCAAGGTTCGACCCCGGGCTCACCCCACAGTCTGGATTTATAGCCCCAGGAGGGAGTGGTTACAACGTCAGAGCCCGCCAAAAGTCTGAGCCCGCCAACCTTAGAATACAACCAATCAGATACAAGGACAAACAAGTACAACCAATAATTTTAAAACATGCATCCACACACATCAGAGCCTGCTAAGGACTGCTTATCTCCCTTATGGTATGTGTTCGTTCCCTAGGGCTGCCTTTCCCACCCACCTTGGCTGGGCCGGGCTTATCTCTGCACTGAGGACTCTGCCTGGAAAGCAGATTAGCATGGCCTTGTTTGCTGATCCGGCTCAGAGATATGGGGATCTGGGCCCATGTTCAGAGACCTTGGCCGGTAAGCTGGAGATTAGAGGCTTTGACCTGGTGGGTCCCCTGCCCTCGTCCTTGAATCCTGCAACCTGGGCAGCTGGGCTTACGGATCTTCATTCTGTTTCCAATCCTACCTTACTTCTATATCTTAACTCTATATTCTAATATCTTATTTCTAATCCTAATATGGGAGAAGACTTCTCTAGTTAACTTCTCATGCTGGGGTGGGGGAAAGCGCTTCTTCCAGCCTGCTTTCCAGCACCCCTATTTAAATGGTGGCATAGTTTGCCATTGTATAGATAAACCACGATTTATGTAACCATTTTCCTATGATCACATTTAGGTTTCTGGTGGCTTTATGAGTATATACTCAGTGATAAAATGATCCATGTCATTCCTGCATTAAGAACTAGTCTATCAAAAAAAAAAAAGAGCTTAGTCTATCTGCAAGGAAGGATTTTAATAAAAATTGAAGTTGTGCGGGCCCCTTTAATTGATGATTAAAGTGGCTCGTTTGTAAGCTGTGGTTTAGTAGAAAAGAAATATATGGCTAGTAAGACATTGTTATCTCAAAATTGCTATGTTACCATCTTCATATGGAACCATGAGGTCTTTGAGTTCATCTTGCAGGTGAGGCTGGGAGTGCTCATCACATAGGGACCTCGGTCCTCCTGGCCTCTTTCTGCAAGGGATTGAAGCTGCGCTCCAGGGTTCTCAAATTTTAATATGGGAACATCTGGGGATCTTGTTCAAATGCAGATCCTACATTTATGGATCTGGTGTGGGGCCTGGCAAGGTATAGGGAAATATCAACTCTGCTGGTCCACAGAGTATGGAGGAGAAAAGGTAAAAGACGGTCCAAGAAAGAGATGATTAGAGGGGTCAGCAGAAAAGTCAAGAGACCAGAAGTAGAAAAAGAGCTTGGGTTTAGATTGAACTTTCCCCGTCATTATTTAAACTATGACTCATATAATTAGCCACTGAAGTCTGTTTATTCGTCAGTTAAATTGGCATAAGTATTCTAGTTTTCCCTACTTAAATCAGAGAGTCAAATTCAGGCTTTGCTGAGAATACATGTGCACTCCATTTGTGACATGTGTGAGAGGTATACAGATGGGTGAAGGCAGTATTGTTGATTTTGTACAGTGTCTTAATTCTGGAAAGAAATTATCTGAGCATTTAGAATCTCCTAAAGCTTAACCCACTTTAATTAATGCGAAGAAATGTAATAGCATACAAAAGTGTGTATGCAGAGAAAACTCAGCTATTTAAATGCAATCACATAGAAAACAATGAAAGGAAAACTATTAATTAGTGATTACCTCTGGGGGAAAGAATTACAGATTAGGTTTTTAGCTTTATGACAGTTTTTTATAGTTCTATATATTCTATAAAAGTAGGTTTTACTTTTTTGATAAGGAAAAGCAATTAAAAGTTAGTAAGACTAAAACGCCATTCACTTCCCGGTGTATAGATTTGGGATATATTATAATCTTGCATTTTTATGACAGAAAGAGATGATGACGAGTTAGTTTATGTTGAGATCCTACTCTATATCCGACACTGGGTCCACTCCTTCTATATACATAAGCTTTTCAATGTAGCCTCGTAAATTAGCAGTGTTAAAGCATTTCTGGTCTGGTGCAGTGGTGCATGCCTGTAATCTGAGTTTTGGGGAAGCTGAGACAGGAGGATCACAGATTCAAATCTAGCAATTCAGCCAGGCCCTTAAGAACTTAGTGAGATCCTGTTTCAAAATAAAAACTAAAAAGGGCTGGGGGTGTAGCTCAGCAGCAGAATGCTCTTTGGTTCAGTCCCTAGTACCAAAAAAGAAATACAAGAAAAGAGTATTTCTCTGCAGCAGGAGAGAGTCTTAAGATACCATTTCTCCATTGCATAACTTCTTTCAATAATATCCCCTCTTCACATTCTACAAGGTCTAGTGGATGCGGGTCTGCTTCCACCACTTCCTGTCTCGCCTCCCCTTTTCCAGCTACAATGGTTGAGTTTCTAAGTCACCATCAGCTTTGTTCTCAACTGGGAGCCTTTGAACTGCCAATAATGTCTGGAATGGCCTCGCCCCCCTCCCCAGCATGCACAGTTTAGATCCATGCCAGTTATTGCTAGCACAGAAAGAGACAGCAAAGACCTTGCTGTTAAAGAATGAGACATATAAGAAAAAGAATCCATAAGAAGCAGCAATAATCAGAACAAATGAGCTGGAGGTAGTGGCACATGCCTGTCAGATCAGTGCTTTGGCGGCTGAGACAAGAGGTTCAAGGCCATAACCAATATTATAGAAAAACTCTCAGGGACTTAGCCAAACCCCGATTCAAAATAACAAAAAGTTCCCTGATATACATGATAAACATTTGTAAACATACCAAAGTCATTCACTAAGCCAAACCTGAGAAAGAGGGAGAGGGAGGGAATGGGGTGGGAATTGGAGAAGGGCTGTATAAATGAGTGATGTGTGCCTTCACCATCTTTTACTTGATTGAGGTGTATGACTACAGTGCACCAGTAAAAAAGGCTGGCCGTGCCTGGTGGCACACGCTTGTAATCCCCTCTCTTGGGAGGCCGAGACAGGAGGATTGCGCATGTTCGAAGCTAGCCTCGCTGGCTTAAGAGACCCTGTTTCCAAGTAAAAATATAAAATGGGTCTGGGAGTGTAGCCCGGAGGTAGAAGGGCTTCCAGGAACCCCAGGACCACCAAAAAAAAAAAAAAAAAGGCTGAAGGTGTAGCTCAGAAATAGAATGCTCCAAGGTTCAATCCCTATTGCCCCCCAAAAGTATTATATATATGTGTGTGTGTGAGTGTGTGTGTGTGTGTGTATGTGTATGTGTGTGTATATATATGTATATATATTATATTTATATATATTCACACATTCTTTCTCTGAGGTAGAATACCCTTTCCTGGTACCAATAATAATAGTAATAATAACAATATATAGTATCCCATCTTCCGTGGTAGTCTTAATTTCTCTAGTAGGAGTTAAAACTATTTACAGCATTTACCACATGTCTGTTTATTTGTTTAAGGTCGTTATTCTCCACTAGAATGTGATGTTGCAGAGGGCAGAAATTCCAGCGAAGCAATAGATTTCGTTGTGCCCAGAGCTTGTGTTGGGCCTGGCTTGTCATGGGTTTCAAATGGTTTAGGACCCAGGTGTGTTTGGTGGTGGTGGTGGTGGTATGTGTGTGTGTGTGTGTGTGTGTGTGTGTGTGTGTGTGTGTACATTTGAAGTGGTCCTGGCCATCAGTCAAGCTTCCAATCTAAGCAGACTCTTTGGGATTACTGGGGGTAAATTATAGAGAAAGGGATCTTATTTTATCCTCCCAAATATTGCAGGCTGATGTCATTGGAATCTAGAGAGAGAGAAATGGAGGATTAAGAGTTTGTGGAGACAGGAGGATTGTGCAGGTTCGAAGCCAGCCGCGCTAACTTAAAAGACCCTGTTTCCAGATAAAAATATAAAATAGGTCTGGGAGAGTAGCCCAGAGGTAGAAAGGCTTCCAGGAACCCCAGTACCACCAAAAAAATAAAAATTTAAAAAAGGACTTGGAATACTATGTTTTTCATTTGCTTTCTGCTGCAGAGGTCAGGAATAAATGTGTTCTGTCTACTTCTGTGTGTAAAAAAAAATGAAAAACTCTTAATATTGACATTTCTGGCAGAATTAGTCAAGAAATCCCCATTATCTTTCAATTTGGGATATCCTCTCATTTTTCTGTATGTTGAAAATATGTATGGATACAGCTTAAAAATATATGGCTGAACATAAAAAAATTCTACTTTGATTGTTGATAGAACACTCTCTTATGAAAAAAAACTATCATAATTGAGACTTTTGCATTCAAGAAAGCACATCACGTATCGACTTTCTGGGACTGTTGTGGTGCCCTGGAATGGAAATGATTTCTTCTAACCCTTACCGTGTACACAGTGCGGGCACTGCTGAAAATTTAATATCAAAAGAGCTTTGCAAATGATTTTCAGATAGTGATTCTATTATTTATAGGTCTTGAAGTGAGTTGACCAGGGCAAACATTTCTTTGACTCTATATTTAACTCTGTAGTTTGAAGTAGGAAATTGAGAAAGGAAGCTTTAAGGAAAAGAAGTGGAGGAAAATTCATAGTTTGGGAGGGTGAAGAAAATAAAAACTCCAGGGCTCTCATCTTGAAACTTAGCAAGCTCTCAAAGAAAGGCTCCAAGCAATGGAAAATGCCTCGTGACATCTTCTTCAGTGGGAGCAACTTTGAATTTCATTCAAGAATAAACCCCAACTGCCATTTTTATTATGTTTATTTAGCAGCACAAAAAGATAAGCGTGCTAACATATTTATCTAGCAAAAAGAGACAGATCAGCTGTACAAAACATACCAGAGAATGAGATCCAGACTCCTCAACTGAATGATATTTTCTTTAGTATCTATCACACTACCAGAGTTTCTTTGGGTTTATTAAATTGCCTGAACAATTATGGATTACTCTTATCACGATGCAATGAATCTTCCAGGCATTTCTGAAAGCCTTTGCAATTCCTAAGGCACAATACAACTCATATATATATATATATCTCCCCGAAGATCTTCTCCCACTAATTCAGTAGACCTTTCTCATAGTAATACAATATTGATGGTTGGGATAGCTTTGAAGATAAGCCATTTGTGTTTAGCCGACCTCAGTTGCCTGCTCGTACAATGAAGCGTCCGTGGAGACGTAAGAACTTGGATTACAAGAGACTTCTCTCCCAAAGTATTCAGCACGATGAGCTTTTATGCCTTACGGAAACTTGTTGATACATTCAATCATTACGGCACCTTTCAAAACAGGAGTTTTTAAAGAACGTATTTGCTTCAAGTATCAAACAGAGATAATAATCTTGCCTTCTCTTAGAGTGTTCATGGCATCTTAATAAAACAGGTGTATCATTTGGAATTGTCCTCAGTGGCAATCAGGTTAATTGGCTTAAATATTTGAGGACTTTCATGTTTCATATTACAAGGAATCCAGCAGGCTGAATGCTGTGGGAATCTAATGCTACTTTAGGCCCTCAGCCCCGTGGTGTGTGTGTGTGTGTGTGTGTGTGTGTGTGTGTGTGTGTGTGTGTTTGGTCCTGGGCATTGAATCCAGGGGCATTCTACATCTGAGCTGTACCCCTCCCTACCCCTATTTTGTTTTTTTTATTTTGAAACAGGGCCTTGCTAAGTTGCTGAAAGCCTGGCTAAATTTCTGAGGCTGGCCTTGAACCTGTGATCCTTCTGTCTCAGCCTCCCATGTGCTGAGATTTCAGGTGTTCATCATCATCACACTCGTCTGAGACCTTAAATTTTGACCTTACATACACAAGGTGTCTGGGCTGCAGTATTTCCTAACATTTTGTCTGTGTTCCAGACCCCCCCACACACACACAAAAAAAAAAGCAGATAAAGGATGAAAAGAGGGATAACCAGCTGAATCTCTCCCTTTCAAAAACGCTTTGCTAGATACTCCACTGATTTCTAACTACCTACATATCTTGATGCAAGTCATTAGACATCCCTCGCTAGACGTGAGTTTCTCAGCCACTATGTAATGCCCCTTAGCCTCTGCTTTAACACAGACCCCATGATAAGAAAAAATACCTGAATACTTTTAAATAAGGAAATGAAAGGAAATTAAATAAGGAAAATAAAGATATAAAATGCACAGGGCATGGTTACTCATGTTTGTAATCCCAGTACCTGAGAGGCTGAATTGCAGATACACGGCCAGCCTCAGCTACTTAGTGAGGCCCTCCACAACTCAGTGAGACCCTGTTTCAAAATAGAGAATAAAAAATAGGGCTGGGGATGAAGGTTAGAGGTAGAATGCCTCTGGGTTCAATCTCTAGTATTGCAAAAGAAATGCATCTTATGTAATTATTATTCCATAGTCATTTTCCTAAGCATTTTACGTCCTAATTGAATAAATCTTCACCACAGACCTAGGAGATAGGTCACAGGTATGCAGTGCCTTCATTTTATGGGGGAGTGGGCTGAGACATAGAAAAGTTCTGACGGTTGCTGGGTAGATCAAGAGTCTTCACTCAAACCATGCATTTAAAACTATCTTTTGTGACTTAACAATTCATAGAATTATGGGAAATAAGGAAAGAGACCTGTTGCTCAAAGCCTCTTTTATCAGTGGAGAGAGTGAGGCTCTGAGTATGGAGTTCGCCGTCTTTTTCTCAGCAGTGGGTTCATTCCCAGTCAGCCAGAAAAAGGAGAGTCACACCCATTACCAGAATGGGAAATCATCATTTCAAGTGTTCTTAAAACCTACCGAGAACAGTTTTTATCAAGTGGTTTTATGAGATAATTTCAGACAGCCTCTACCTGAGAGAATTGGCGGTGAGGTCTAAAAGTCTGAATAGATTCAAGCTAAAAAATATGTTTGGAAGCTAGGCGTGATGGCCCACGCTTGTCATCCCAGCATTTGGGAGGCTGAAACAGGAGGACTGTGCAGGTTCAAAGACAGCCTCTGCTACTTAGTGAGGCCCTTTACAACTCAGTGAGACCCTGTTTCAAAATCAAGAATAAAAATGGGGCTGGGGGTATAGCTCGGAGGTAGAATGCCCTGGCTTCCATCCTGAGTACCACACACACAATATATATATATATATATATAGAGAGAGAGAGAGAGATTCATATGTGTGTGTGTGTGTGTGTGTATTTGGGAAGAAGGTTTCACAAATGAACCTGTATATTTTATGTTACACCATATCAGAAGGCTGTAAAATCAAATTTCTCTACTCTTGGTTTGCATAAGTTACAGTGATGCCAAGACTATATATAGTTATTTATTCTATTGTAAGGCTGTGATTTTCTCTCTCAATGATTGGGGAGTCTGAAAGAGGAGGAGAAATGCCTTTAGTACCAGGCTGGTAGTTAGTTCCCCTACCATCTTTCATGCAGTCATTTCAGTATCCATTAATTGCTTTTTCACCCATCTTTCCTTGGACGGATAAAAAGGTGATTTCTTAAAACATCCTGTCTTAGCCGGGCGTGGTGGCGCACGCTTGTCATCCCCGCGCTTGGGAGGTAGAGACAGGCGGATCTCGCAGGTTCGAAGCCAGCCGTGCTGGCTTAAGAGACCCTGTTTCCAAATAAAAATATTAAAATAGGTCTGGGAGTGTAGCCTGGAGGTAGAAAGGCTTCCAGGCACCCCAGTACCACCAATAAATAAATAAATAAAAGAATGAATAAATAAATAAATAAATATTTAAAAATCCTGTCTTTCTTTCAATGTAATTTAAAAATAAAAAACACTTATTCTCATTAATTAAGATTAAATATAACGCCTCAAAAAGTAGAAATACTACCACTGATTATGTGTTTACATGTGAATATACCAAGGTCCATCTGGGTGCTCTGTACTGGGCCAGAGGAAAGAGAAGTGGGTTGGGGGTGGCAGCAAGTACCATGTGCATATATGACATTATGTGAGGCAATAATGCACCAATCAAAACATTTAAAAATTATAATGCCTCTCATGGCAAAATAAAATTGTTTTATTGAGGAAAAAAGTGGACTAAATACTTAGTCTGCTTTACTAAAATTTTCAAGGTAAGAACCGAATGTAATGATTACCTCCCGTGTGATGAATGTTTTGGGGGTTGGTTCGATGGTTTTGTTTGTTAGCTTTTGCTGTCATTCTTTTTATTTTTTATTTTTCCTGAGAGCATCTCTATGAACTCGTGACCCATTATTTATTGAATGTATCACAAATAAGCTTCAAGGAAATACAAGAACAGATGAAAACACACCAAACAAGACCCATGATGAGACAATTCCAGGTGTAAGATGTTCCGGGAAGTAATTGTCTTTTCTGTCCAGAGATTCCATGTAATGAAAAGCTAATGGATACTTGTCATAGAATGATAAAGACAAGGGAGACACAAACACATTCAGAACATGAGTTTTGTAGCCAGTTCAAGTCAAATGGGTTATACTTGCATGCAGACTGTACACTAACTGTTACACAATTTATTGCTATTTTTTATTATATGAAAGGGCTATTGTGATTACGTAAGAGCGTGGCTTCATTTTGAGAGAAGCACCCTGAAACTTAGGATGATAGATCGTGATACTTGAAGCTTGTCTATAAATAAATATTTGTAAATACAAAGAGTTTGTAAACATGTGGCTACAACATCTAGACAAAGCAAATATAGCAAAATATTAAGGGTTGAGTTTATTTGGAGAAAATTGGGAGGCTATTATTATTTTAATATTTCTGCATGATAAAATTTATTTATAAAATGATAAAATGTATTTATAAAATGTATTTATGATAAAATTTATTTATAAAATGATAAAATTATTTATTTATGATAAAATTTATTTATAAAAGAGAGGAGCATACAGTAGCTATGGCTGATGTGGAAATAGAAGGCACTTTTTAAATCTTATAGTCTAGAGCAGTGCTTTTTGAAATATTTGCTTTGCATTGAAGTGTTGATTCAGTGTGCAAGCAGAGAGGTCTGGGTCTTTTAAGTAGGACAATCAACTTTCAGTCTGATTTAAATTGTGACGATCTGCTTAGGATTTTATTCAAAGAAAATCCTCCAATAACCTTGAACATAATCACAATACTAAGTCTTAAATTGAGTCACAGCTGCATTGATAAAATTTGTCCCCACATGGTCAAGCTTTTACAAAATCTGGCAAATTTCTAAAGCCAATGTTTTGCATACCTGATTAAGGACTTTATAACAGGAAGTGGCAAAGGGCTAGATTGTAATTGTTTTAGGCTTGGTGGGGTGGTCCAGTCCTTACCACAGCCACTCATCTTTTTCTTTTTAGTGAGTGAAGGAGCCCCAAATATTATGTAAATGAATAGCATATCTGTGTTCCAGTAAAACTTTATTTACATAAACAGTAAACAGTACAATCACATCAAAGTGTAGTGACAGTTTTGTGATGGGTACCATGACCCCTTCTTCCTCAGGACCCTCCTGTTGGGACATACCTGTAGACATTTCCCACCTCTCCTCTCAGCTTCATAATTGTTTCTTATTTTTTTATTTCTCCTCTTAAGTATCACATTCCAAGGAAGATTCCTTGATTAGCTCACTTCCTGAACTGTCTGATTTGTATCTCTTTACACTTATAACAATCATGCATTTACGTGATTAGCTGATTAATTGCCAAGATTATTGAGTAATGTCAGAGAGGACAGGCACCGTCTCTGCTCTGCTGTTTTTGATGGTCACTAATTGGTTTCCTTTGGCCTTTTTTTATTTTCTCACTATTTTATCACCAGGGTAGCAAGTTACTTGGGTGGCACTTAGTAGGCACTCAAGCATGTGTTGAATAGGTTTGCTATTATATTACAAATGTAAAGAATAAGGCAGGAGTTTGAAAGATATGGTTAGTGAATGAATACATTAACTTGTAAGTTGGGATAATTTTTTTTGGGGGGGTGGTACTGGGGTTCCTAAAAACCCTTCTAAGCCGGGCGTGGTGGCGCACGCTTGTAATCCCAGTGCTTGGGAAGCTGAGACAGGAGGATCGCGCAGGTTCGAAGCCAGCTTCAGCTACTGAGTGAGGCTCTCAGCAACTTAGTGAGATCCTGTTTCCAAATAAAGTATAAAATAGGTCTGGGAGCATAGCCCGAAGATAGAAAGCCCCTGGGTTCTACCCCCAGTACCACAAAAAACAACAACAACAACAAAAACCCTTCTACCTCCAGGCTACACTCCCAGACCTATGATATATAACATATATATATATATTTTTTTGGGGGGGGGGGGGTGGTACAGGGTCTCCTAAGCCAGCGCGGCTGGCTTTGAACCTGCGTGATCCTCCTGTCTCCACCTCCCAAGCACGGGGATTGCAAGCATGCGCCACCATGCCCAGCAAAGTTGGGATAAAGTTTTAAATTGTTTCCTCCTCCTGTAAAAGCATAGTGTAAGAAATATGGGATAAAACCTATTAGTTACCAACCTAAAAAGTCAGCTAGATACTCTTGGAATTTTCTAATTTTTTTACATATTTGTCAATAGCTTTAAAGCTTAAGTAATGAAGTAACCATTTGTACCTGCTAAGTGAAATATGACTTAAATCATTTGAGTTCTCTTTTCAAAGAACTTTGGATTTTTTAAATGTCATTTAAGAGTCTAGATTCAAAAAAGTGGCTCATCAAGCTTTCTAATATCTCTTTACAATATCTGATCTTAATTATTTACCTCTTGATTTGTTATTCTAATACATGAATACCCTTATGTCAGATTAATTTATTTGGTGTTTGGATATTACCTTTGAGTTTCTTCCGACTCTGTGACTTTCTGTACTCTGAACTTTTAGGTGAATGTATTGCTTTAATTATCTTAAACTTTCTAAGTTAATTCAACTGCCCATTTATCATGTAACTATTTCCCACCCCAATTATAAATTAATTTCAAAATATCATTTTATTGCTTATTTTTACTGTAATCCCTTAAGCAATATACTGTATAGTGGAAAATTAATGGCAATATTTTGATATTAAAATGTTTTAAGGGGAAGATCAGATGATAAGGATAATTTTTAACCGCTCCTATCTGCTATATATATGATAAATATCTGTTACCAGCCTGGATCACACTACGACGTAAACATAAGTTATCCATAATGAGTCTTCATCATTCAGTTTAACTTAAATAACTATCTCCTGAGTTTTATATTTTTAATTAAAGTTACGAAGGATATGAAGACGATGGGAACTCCAAGGGACTAAAACATCTGTGCAGGTGGCACCTCTGTGGTTTATATGCTTAAGGTTTGGTGTTATGGAAACAAGAAATGATTAAGGTGCTTGCTGGAAATAAAGTTTGTGTTTGCCTACTTGGAACCAAGACAGTATCAAAAGGAATGGAAAAGGTCAGCCTCGTTAAAGAGAGCTCAGGACTAATGAACTATATTTCATTTTCTACTGTACTTGTTCCTCTTTAAGGGCTAGAAAAATGGAAATGCGTTTCTTGTTGTAGCCTAATGGAGCATGAAGAAAGGGAGACAGAACCCAGAGCAGTGCGTCTGCATGTTATCTGGGGAGATGAGATGATCCATTCATGGTCTATGTCGCTTTCTTTACTAATTGGAGAAAGAGAGGGAAGTAGATAGATACCCTTTTGGCATTATTTGGAAATGATTTAAACGCAACTGGTTTCTGTCTTCAAAAGTCCACTCTATTTTTATTGACCTAGACTCTATATAGGAGAAATGAAGATAGTGTTTTAGATGATTTTCTGAATAAGTCAAGCCAAAAAGCTAGCAGCGAGGGCAGTATACTCTTACGGTAACTGGTAACGATCTGTTCCTTATATTTAAAGATGTGCGAATATGCTGGGTGTGGTGGTACACGCTTGTCATCCCAGCATTCGGGAGGCTGAGAACGGAGGATCGCGGTTCGCGGACAGCCTCGGCTACTTAGTGAGGCCCTCTGCAACTCAGTGAGACCCGGTTTCAAAATAAAGAATAAAAAATAGGGCAGGGGGTGCAGCTCAGAGGTCAAATGTCTCTGGGATCCATCCTCAGACCCGCAAAAAAAAAAAAAAAAAAATTGTGCGAATATATTCACTATCATTAATTTATGTGTTCTTCTGTGACTTTTTTACTTATGTATTTCTTAAATTGGATGTCATAAATTGTTTCAGAAATTAACAAAGACTTGAAGTTAAGACTCAAAATGAAGCCAGATATGGTGGCTGTGCCCATAATCCCAGTACTTGGGAGTCAGAGACAGATCACGAGTTCAAAGACAGCCTCAGCAACGCAGTGAGACCTTGTTTCAAAATAAATAAATAACAACAATAATTAATGTTAATGATTGTGATGATAAAGGGCTGGTTATATCTTGGAGGTAGAATGTTCCTGAGTTCTATCTCCAGTACCAAAAAATAAGAAATAGAAATACTCGACGTACGTGGTGTTGCATGCTTATAATCCCAGCGCTTGGGAGGCTGAGACAGGAGGATTGCACAGGCTCGAAGCCAGCCTCAGCTACTTAGTGAGGCTCTCAGCAACTTAGTGAGACCTTGTTTCCAAATAAAGTATAAAATAGATCTGGGAGTATGGCCCGGTGATAGAAAAGCCTCTGGGTTCTACTGCCAGTACCACCAAAAAAAAAAAAAAAAAAAATACTCAAAATGTGTAATTTCAGGGCACTATGATAAAAGTGACCTCATAAAAGTTTGGTGTGTGAGATGAACTGTAGGAGAAGATAACCCGGATTGGTCTGGATTGGATTGCCTCCTGAGAAGCAGAAATATAAGAATTAAGAACTGGTGTTTGTAGGGAGTTGTGAATTACAGTCACATTTAGAGGCACTGGGAGTTCCAACTTCTATCACCTGAATGTTTAGGGGAACACAGCTCAGCCCATTCCAACACTCCTGTTTCATCACTGATCTCCCGAACTTGTGATTTAATAAATAAAATCAATTTGATACAAGCGGACCCCTCTCACACATGCATGAAAGATGGAGACTACTTAGTTTTGATACTGTTTATTTATTGTTTATTGTGGTACAGGAGATTGCACCCAGGAGTGATATCACTAGCCCTGTTTTATTATTTTTTTTTTTATTTTGAAGGGGGATCTTGCTAAGTACGGTACCATGGCCTTAAACCTATGACCCTCCTGTCCCAGCCCTAAGTACTGGGATTACAGGAGGCATTTGCTATTCACCTGGTTGATACCTACCTACCTACCTACCTACCTACCTACCTTCCTTCCTTCCTTCCTTCCTTCCTTCCTTCTTTCTTTGTTCTTTCTTTCTTTTTCTTTCTCTCTCTCTCTTTTTTTTTTTTTTTTTTATTTTGCAGGTCTGGGGAGGAACCCAGAGGTATCTGACCTCCGAGCTACACCCCCTGCCCTATTTTTTAATTTTTATTTTGAAACAGGGTCTCACTGAGTTGCAGAGGGCCTCACTAAGTAGCTGAGGCTGTCCGCGAACCGCGATCCTTGGGCCTCAGCCTCCCGAATGCTGGGATTACAAGTGTGCGCCGCCACGCCCGGCTGATACAGTTCTTTTAAAGATCATTTTTGATTAAATGGTCATCTAATATCCCCATTTCCTTATGATGTACATTACAGTCCCAAAATTATCATGGAAAGCGTAAACCAAATTTATCTCAATAAAAGTCTTACTATATTTTTTCCATCTTGTCATTCTGTTATAGACCAGGGAGTTTTTCTGTTTTGTTTTGTAGAGTAACTCTGGTCGCCTGAGAACCACTGACTTATAGTACACATTTTTCTGTTCCTATGCATGCTTATATATACATATACATAGATACATGCATATCTTTGTCTGCATAGATAATCTATATGATATATAGGAGATACATACATATGTCCATGTGTATATGTGAATATCTGCCATTAGACTCTAATATTATATACTTATTTCTTCTGGCATCTGTGCTGGCACCTACTTTTTTTTTTTTTTTTTTTTGGTGGTACTGGGGTTCCTGGAAGCCCTTCTATCTCCGGGCTACACACCCAGACCTATTTTTACATTTTTATTTGGAAACAGGGTCTCCTAAGCCAGCGCACGCGGCTAGCTTCGAACCTGCATGATCCTCCTGTCTCCGCCTCCCAAGCGCGGGGATTACAAGCGTGCGCCACCACGCCCGGCTTGGCACCTACTTCTGACGTCTCTAACCTGTCACTTAGCTGTAGAGCTCAAGGCAAGTTCAGGCTTCCTGTTCGTGACCTCCTTCTTCATTATTTTCACCAGCCTCTCTGAGGATTTCAGTATCCTCCACTCCTAATTTTTGAAGCTGAGGGATGAAGCTGGAGGCTTATGTTTGAGCTGTGCCTGCCTGTTTCTCTTCTCCCTCTCTCTCTTCCATAGCCCTCCCACTGAGGCTCAGCCCCCCCTCCAATTATTTCTGGTTGGTGTTCTTCTTCCCACCCTTGAGATAAATATGGTATCAAAACATAAAGGATCCAGATGTGGTGGCGCACGCTTGCAAGCATTTGAGAGGCTGAGACAGGAGGATCACGGTTTGTGCCCAGCCTCAGCTACTACTTAGTGAGGCCCTTTGCAACTCAGTGAGACCCTGTTTCAAAATAAAGAATAAAAAATAGGGCTGGGGATACAGCTTGGAAGTAGAATGTCCCTGGATTTCACCAAACAAACAAACAAACAAACAAACAAACAAACAAACAACATCAAAGAGTAAGAGCCTTGACTAAAGGAGAAGAAACATCATCCCTTTCATTGGCCTTCATATTATCTGTTGTTTTGTGTTTACACAGAAGGGCTTGCCGGCTTGCCCCCAGTGCCTCTCCTGGAAGCTCCCTCATGGACCCAGTGCCATCATGGTGCCGTACAGGAGCCCAGCCAGTGTGGCTGGAGGCAGGGACACCAGAGATGGACCGACAGGGTTGGTAGTTGACTTCTTAGGCAAAACTTAGTGTTTGTGTACAACTACATACAAAACACATCTCCTCCTCCTCCTCCTCCTCCTCCTCATCCCCTCCTTTCCTCCTCCTCCTCCTCCTCCTCCTCCTCCTCCTTCTTCTTCTCCCCCTCCTCCTCCTCCTCCTCCTTCTTCTTCTTCTCCTCCCCCCTCCTCCTCCTCCTCCTCATCTCCTCCTCCTCCTCCTCCTCCTCCTCCTTCTTCTCCCCCCCCTCCTCCTCCTCCTTCTTCTTCCCCTCCCTCCTCCTCCTCCTCATCCCCTCCTCTTCCTCCTCCTCTTCCTCCTCCTCCTCCTCCTCCCCTCCTCTTCCTCCTCCTCCTCCTCCTCATCTCCTCCTCCTCCTCCTCCTCCTCCTCCTCCTCCTTCTTCTTCTTCTTCTTTTTGGTGGCACTGGGGTTCCTGGAAGCCCTTCTACCTCTGGTCTACACTCCCAGACCTATTTTATACTTTTTTATTTGGAAACAGGGTCTCCTAAGCCAGCACGGCTGGCTTCGAACCTATGCGATCCTCCTGTCTCCGCCTCCCAAGCGCGGGGATTACAAGCATGTGCCACCACGCCGGGCCTCAAAACACATATTTCAATATTAAAAAAAAATAACAATTCTCCTTTTCACCCATTCATGCTTGGCACATATTTGGCAATTTCTAAGAAACTAAAAGCGGTTCATTTTGTGTTGATAAGCGCCTGGGATGAAAATTTAAGTCTAGTGGCCAAAAGGAAATAGGTATTAAGACAAGAATATAATGCCCATGCTTCCTCTTATATTTGTCAATTTAATCTGTTTTTTAAAATTCTATAAGCCTTTTTTTGCAGATGTCACTAAAATTTAAACTGCTACTAGATATAAAGCTTCAAAGAAATGGCCTTTGGAAAACTTAAAGTAGTGCAGGCTTGACTTCATTGGACTTGAATGGATTTTTTAAAACATTGGCTGAAAAATTGACTTCTCATCCTGGTGCTATTACATGTGTTTTCATAGCTCATTTTTAAAAATTTTACTCTGAAATAATATTTATTAACCTTTCATACCGAAATTGAGCAGCTTTATTATTCTGATGATTACATTGACATATACCTGTACTCTAGATTTATTGGTAAGAGTGGGTATATTAGGTTTCTCCAGAGAAACAGAACCAATAAATATTGTGCATGCTTGTGTGTGTGTCTGTGTGTGCACATTTGCATGCATATATGTAAGAAAATTTGTTATATAGAACTGGTTGACAATTATTAAAGGTGGCAAGTAAAATTTTACAGAGTAGGCCAGAAGTCTGGAGCCCCAGAAGAGAGACTGGCACAGCTGGAAAGTTTGAGCAGGAATAGGAAGGAAATCTGAGCTAGCTGTCTATTGTTGGGAGGGGGATGTTTTGTTGTATTCAGCCTTCAGCCCATTAGATGAAGCCCACCCACCCACATTATGAAGGACATTCTGCTTTACTCTCTATCACTTATGTTACGGTTTTGAGAGAAGATGTTACGGTTTTAGAAACTGTACCCGGGAACCCCTGTTTGGCTCCCGGACACAATGTCCCTCAAAACACACAAAAAATAAAAAGTGCGGGTTCTTGTCCTGAGCTAACGGTATATATGCAATAGCCCGGACTCTTGCTGAAGATTTAAAGAAGCTTATTAAAAAGATAGAAATACAGAAGACAGTTACAGCATGGGGGGGTGCTTCGAACGAAATCACTGAAGTATAAATCATAAGAACAGACTTTTTATACATGACATCCTCCATCTTGTTTCACGCAATTCTGATGTAGTAAAAGTCCCTGTAAGGTTCCTCCCCCACCAAGGTGTCTCCTTTTATGCCAATGTGTCTCCATTCATGAAGGTTGACCGCCTTCCTCCCATTCTAGCTAGAGCATCCAATTATTATGTAGATCTGTCTTTAGAAAGAAGAAGCCCTAGCTCCCCTCTCCTATCAACTTGCCAATTACTTTAGCTAAGTCAATTCAAGTTTCAGTAGCTGTTTGCTTCCAGACCCTAACAGAAACCAAATCTTTCCCCAGGTCTGCCATATTTACCCAATTATTTTCGAAATATATTTATTAATAATCAGAGCTTTCTCAAATCTTCCTAGGTCATTCCCAATACTCGTACAACTTACTTAAGTATTAATCTTCTCTGAAAACACTCCTTCAGAAAATAACAGAATAATGTTTGACCAAGTATCAGGACACCTAATAGCCCAGCTGTGTTGACCCATAAAAGTCACCACTTGGGGAATTCTGTAGATTCATGCTTTATGAGTGCCAAGAAAGCTACAATTTCTCTTCTCTTCTCTTCTTTTATTTTCTCCTTTCTTCCTCCCTCCCTTCTTTTCTACTGAATATTGAACCCAGGGACCTTCTATCTGTAAGCTACACCCCTAGCCCTATTTTATTTCTTATTTGGAAACAGGATCTCACTAAGTTCCCCGGGGTCTCGATAAATTGCTGAGGCTGGCCTACAACCCGTCGTCCTCCCATCTCAGCCTCCCAATGAGGAGTACAGGTTATGTGCCATCATGCTGGGCTAAAATAATTTATAGCACTACGATTCACAAAGCCAGTTCTGAATGACACACCACCATGCTTTCATTGGCAGTCTGTGGATTGGAAGAGCAAATTTCTTTTGAAAAGAAAGTGATAGCCATGCTGTCCTCATGACATGTTACAGTGTACAAGGCACTTGCTCATGCATTAGCAGTTTTGGTAAATCAGCACCGTCCCTTAACAGCCTGGGCTGCATGCCCTGCCCCAAGGGATGGGCTGGGTCTAACACAAGCAAAAGGAAGCCAAGGGTCAAATAATTATGCAGTGAACTTGATTGATATTTTAAGCCAGTGTGAGCAGCTTAGCCAAACACAATCCTGTGTTTAATTGAAACTTCTCCCATCTTAATTATGTGGGCAAACGCCTCAGCACAACTGTGACATTTTCCAGAAGCTTGTGATGCCCATATTGGAACAGCTTATTATTCAGTTTTGAACCTCCAACATCTACATTTGTTACTGGATTATCGTGGTTAAATAAAAGTGTGAGAAAGGAAGAATCGGTTCATGATCAGATCAGCTCAAAAATAACTTCCTTCTTCCTTCCTTTCTTTCTTTTTCTTTTTCTTTTTCTTTTTTTTTTTTTTTTTTTTTGGTAATGGGGATTGAAAATGACATCCTACCTCTGAGCTACACCTCTAGCCTTTATTTGAAAAAAAGGTCTTGTACCAGTATTGGGAATGGCCTAGGAAAATTTGAGACAGCTATGATTATTAATATATTTCAAAAATTGGGTGAGGGGCAAATCTGTGCAAGGACTTGGTTTCTGCCTAAAAGCAGGCAACTATTCCAATGTAAATTAACCTAGCTAAAGGTGATTAACAAGTCCATAGGAGAGGAGAACTAGGCCTTTATCTCAAGACAGATCTACATGATGATCTAGAGAGGATGGAGCAGGGTTTGAACTGGCCCTTCATGAAAGGAGACACCCTGCCACACCTTGCTGAGGGAGGTACCTTACAGGGACGTTCACTAGTCAGGATTACATGAACAAGATGGAGGTCATGGGTATAAAAGTCCAGTCCACGTGCGATCCATTTGATGTACTCATTCGAGTCACCCCTCCATGCCAGTCTGGTATGGAGCTGTATTTCTATTTTCTGTATTTCTATCTTTCTAATAAACTTCTTTAAATCTTCAGCAACTGTCCAAGCTATGCATATTTATTCTTAGCTTAGGACAAGAACCAGGGTTTTTTTTTTTTTTTTTTTTTCCTCTGTTTTTGGTCATTTTGAGTTTTGTTATGAGTTCGGGGAAAGTATGTCCGGGACCCTAGCAGGGATCCCCAGGAAGAGTTTCCCCAAGCCATATTCTCCCAATCTGTAACAGGTCTCACTTAGTTGTTGAGGCTCTTCCTACATTACTGAGGCTGGCCTCAAACCTGAAATCCTCCTGTTTCCGCTTGCATAGTCCTGGGCTCACAGGTGTGTACCAACATACCCCTCGGAACTTTCTTTTTTAAAAAATAAGATGCAGGCATAGGTGCGTGTATACTTGTTTACTTCTCTCTAATTTACCAACTCTTGGGTCCTTTTTCTCTCAATTTCCGTTCCTTTCTCAAACTGTTTTAACTCAGGTTTGTTCCTAACGCTGCTCTTTAGAATGATTTATGGTTTTGTGATGCCAAAATTAAGTGTCTGCTTTTTATTCACTACTATTTATTTGCCTACCTACCGATGGATCCTCACATCTGTTCCCTGCAGGAATATGTCTAAATGTATATAAATAGCAACCTGGACGAAAAAGTGTATTTTTCTTCTGTGTTTCTTTTTTTCCATCCAAGGTGTCGCCTTGGAGTAATACCAAGGCAGAAACATCTCCATGATTCTCCTCTAAACAGTTCAATTTCAGGCTGAGTGTCGTGGCACGGGCTCGTAATCCCAGCATTCAGGAGGCCTAGACCAGAGGATGGTGGTTCGCAAACAGCCTCAGCTACTTAGTGAGGCCCTCTGCAACTCAGTGAGACCCTGTTTTAAAATAAAGAATAAAAATAGGGCTGGAGGTGTAGCTCGGAGGTAGATTTCCCCTGGGTTCCATTCTGAGTACCAAAAAATAAACAGTTCATTTTCTACCCATCCATATTTGAAGCACAGCTTGTCTCTGACCTTCTCCTCTCTGTATGTTGCCATATTGGTCCGAATTTCTAGCCTCAGTTTTGACATTTGACCTTTGTAATGGTCTCTCTGCTTTTCCACATTTTCACTTTTTTTCACTTTATGGACATCTTTCTTTCTTTCTTTCCTTTTTTTTTTTTTTTTTTTTTTTCCTGGTACTGGGCGTGGAACCCAGGGGCTATTTTATACTTTTTTTGGATACAGGGTCTCACTAAGTAGCTGAAGCTAGCTTTGAACCTGTGCACTCCTCCTGTCTCAGCCTCCCAAGCGCTGGGATTACAAGCGTGCGCCACCACACCCAGTTTATGGATATCTTTCTAAAGTATCTAGATGAAAAAAAAATGAGAAAATGCAGGTTCAACAATAGCAAGCTTGCCTGGCCTGGAACCACTGTGGCTTAAATAAAGAGCCCAGAATAACTTGCCAGGGCCATTGGAGCCATTCTTCCATTAAAACTGTACCAGTATTGGGAATGGCCTAGGAAGAGTTGAGAAAGCTATAACTATATATCAAAAATCATTTTGTAGAAGAGAAAGGGCAGACCTGTGGAAGGACTTGGTTTCTGCCAAGAAGTTAGCAGCTATTGTAACGTAAATTAACCTAGCTAAAGGTAATTCACAAGCTGAAAGGGAAGGGCAGCTAGGACTGCCTCATTCTAAAGACAGGTTTACATAATAATTGCAATCTAGTTAGGATGGGAGGAGGGGATGGACCTTCCGGAAATGAGAAACCTGGGCAAAGACCAGGAGTTCAGCAGGAAAATTAAGGGCTTGGACTTTACCTATGTCAGAGTTACATAGGAAGAAGCAAGATGGAGGATGTCGAGTCTATAAAAAGGCTGTTCTGTGTTTTGTATTTTGGTGAGTTCATTTGAATCACCCCCTCATACTATCCCTGGATAGTATGGGGCTGTAGCTGTGTTTTTTATTTCTACCTTTGTAATAATCTATCTTTTTAATAAACTTTAAATCTTCAGCAAGAGTCCGGACTATTGCATATCTATCCTTAGCTCAGGACGAGTGCACCAGTATTGGGAATGGCCTAGGAAGATTGGAGAAAGCTCTGATTATTAATATATTTCAAAAATTGGGTGAGGGGCAAATCTGTGCAAGGACTAGGTTTCTGCCTCAAAGCAGGCAACTATTCCAATGTAAATTAACATAACTAAAAGTAATTAACAAGTTAATAGGAGAGGAGAACTCGGCCTTTATCTAAAGGCAGATCTTAGGAGAGGTGGACTAGGCCTTTCTCTATCTAAAGACAGATCTACATGATAAGCCAGCTAAGATGGTAGGAGGGGTCGACCTTCATGAAAGGAGATACTTTGCCACACCTTGATGGGGGAGGTACCTTACAGGGTTAAGGGGAGGTACCTTACAGGGACCCTTCACCACGTCAAAATTACGTGAACAAGATGGAGGTCATGGGTATAAAAATTCCGGTCCACGTGCTGTATCTGGGGAGTAGTGAGTTGGCCCGGGCAACCTCCCCCCTCATGCCATTTTGGCATGGGACTGTAACTATTTTCTGTATTTCTATTTTCTGTATTTCTATCTTTTTAATAAACTTCTTTAAATCTTCAGCAACTGTCCAAGCTATGCATATTTATTCTTAGCTTAGGACAAGAACCCACGGTTTTTCTGTTTTTAGTTGTTTGGGGTTTTGTTACGGGTCGGGGGAAAGTGTGTCCGGGACCCTAGCAGGGGTTCACCGGGAACAGTTTCCCCATAACCATACTCCCCCCAAAACCGTGACAATGAGAACCTGTGGTTTTATGGGAATAGTCTTAGGGAGCCGAACAAAAGCCCCTAGGGACAGTTTCCCAAACCATAACAGTCCTAACCGTAACATCTTTAGCCATAACAAAAACTAGTACTTTCATTGGGTGCACAGCACCTAAAGGTGCAGTACCTATGAGGCTGAGACAAGAGGATTGCAGCCACTCAGTGAGACCCTGTTTTCAAACAAAATAAAATAAGGTTGTGGGTATAGTTCAGAGGTAGAATGACCCTGGGTTCAATCCCTAGCACTACACCACTACACACACACACACACACACACACACACACACACACACACACACATACAACCAAACCCCTCCAAAAATAGCTCTTTAGAATTTAAATGATATCACAGCCTCATTTTCTAGCATTTAGAAAGTCAAAAATCTTATTTGTTACTGAATAAAAAAAAATGGAATGTCTATAAGACAAACACAAGATCAGTGCAGCAATTAGAATGTGGCCTGGCAACCAAGAAAGAAAAAATATTTTCTTCAAATGACACTGCAGTTGTCTCCCAGGTTTATTATTGTAGTTGATCACAGTTATGAAAATAACAGCTAAAACGCAAGTAAGAGGGTTACAGTATAATGTAAAGAATTCTCTCCATATACCGTTTGACAACTTTATTTCCACCACACACTGGTGTTATAGTACACATAAGTTATCCTTGTGGCAGACACCACTGGTGGATTATGCTACCGTATGTTATTTGTTATAAAAATCACAATAATGTTGCTGACTATTTATTGAAATATCTAAACTCAATGGGAAGAAATGACTTCCTGTCAGACCGGCTATATTTTCCATACTCATTTTGACCATTACTTCTCATTATTTGCTTTCTGGGAAGATTACTCTCCATCTGACAGGCTTTCAGAACTCTAAGTTGGGGGAATAAAACCAGATGACAAAGGACTACATTTAAATTTGGCGTACTGAATCCACTCTCTTCTTTCCATGTGCCGAATTTCCACGCCCAATAAAAAAGATCCTTCTGGCCTTGAATCGTTTCTCTCTCCCTAATCTGTTCGGAACATAAAGAGTTAATGTTTAAACTTGATGATGCAAATATCAGCTACACTTCTCTTTGATGGTGCTGAGGAGCATTACTGAGCTTTTGAGTTTTTATAACACCCACTTATAGGCATTCTTTTCAGCAATTTTCATAACAACTAGTTGAGCAAACAGAGACTTAAAAACTTAAAATCCCAGTGAGCGGGGATCTCACATTCAAAGCTCTTCCACTGAAAATCTACTTCCAATAAACTTTCATCTTTTTTGGGGGAGTAGTACTGGGGATAGAATCCAGGGTAGTTCTACCTCAGACCTACACCCTCAACCCTTTTTTATTTATTTATTGCCTAGCAACTTCTGATAGAGCATCCTATACAGAGGATAGTCCCAATGATCTGTACTAATCATTAAGAAGGGTCGCCAGGCATGGTGTTGCACTCCTGTAACCCTAGTATTTTGGAGGCTAAGACAGAAGGAATTTATTAGATTAGCTTATATAGTCGCAGAGGCTGGATAGTGTCACGATGACCATTCACAGGCTGAAGAACCAGAGAAACAATAGTCCCTTAGTCCAAGTAGCTAGAAACCTCAGAACAAGAGGGGCCACTGATGTAGTCCACGCCCAGAGCTGAAGCTCCCTGGACAGTCGCTGGTGCTGGTTCACGTTGGACGCGTGAAGAAGCCGAGGTGGGAAGTCCATGGGCGATGGCAGCGGTAGTAGAGACCCTGAATCAGGTGGAGTAGAGCTGGCACGCGCTGGCTGCCTCCCCCTCTATCCACCTGTGTCCTTTCTGCCCCCATCCTATGGGAGGGTGCCACCCACAATCAAGTCCAACTAATCAAACTCAAGATCAAGACTAACCATCACCCTGGACACTGTGTTATCCTGCAGTCTCTACCCCTGTAGAGAGAGGACTTCAGAGCAGTCTGGTCACAGATAATGTGGGATGCAGTCAGCAGACAGAAGTTGCCGGTGGCATCTGGCATGAGCTGCCCTGTGCCATCAGGACTCCTCCCAGCTGTCCCATAATTAACAAGGCTATGGAATGCTGTAACCCTCAGCTTTATAATTCCGTATTTAACCTAGTATAGGCAGCTTACAAAAACATACTGTAACATGTCATCAAAGATCGATGGCAATGTAAAACAGTCCCGTGTTTGCTGTGCGTCTATTCGTGTGTGATCAGAATCCGAAAAGGAAAAGAAGAAAGTTCACCAAAGCGCTTTGAGAAGAATGTACCATTTGCATTTTTAAGCTGTAGGTGCCAGGCAGACCCTTACCTCATATTTTGGGTGGTTGGGAAAAAAGCGTGCAGAAATGAGGTCACACAAAAATAAAACCGAAGTCAAAGAAGAGAAGATATGCCTCCCAGATAAGAGAAATTCTATTTCATTTTGATGAAATGTTTTCAAAGTCCTAGGGAGGATTTTTCTTCTAACCTCCCATGTTATATTTATCTCCTGTGCCTCTGAGGTAACCAAGAAGAAAAGGGGAGAGAAGAGAGAGAGATATTTCCTTTTCTCCTTGAAGTCTGTTTCTTGGTACACATAAATGTAGCACGGTGGCCAAAAGAATCACATTTTAAGTGCAAGTGGATTTTACAAGAGAAGATAAAGAGCTTTCTTCCCAAGCCATATTTTCATCTCATCAATAGTAAAGTAGGTTTCTAAAGGGAGGTATAAAAAATAGGAAGTTATTAAAACATTGCATGGATGCTTTTAACAGTGCACTCTATTGTTACAACTTTGGAGCCTCGTTGTATTTAAAATGTGCTATTTTCCATGACTTCTTTGCTTTGAGAGTGTATAGCTTAAAATAAGCATATGGTATGACATCATTAAAAGGGTTTCATTTCATATGGTGAAAATGGCCATTTGCTTTGGTGATCAGAGTCCTACAGCTGGTCATATAGCATTTTAATTCTGGTCTGCGTACTGTACCATGACTGTAGTTATCCTCCCCAAACCCACTTTTGTTCATGTCTTCATTTAACAGTACTTTATAAGCCTCTTGTCGGCTTACCAAAATACCCAATATTTTGTTCAATCGTACAGATGTAATGAGGAGTTAATATTTTCCCATCTTCTAAAATGTTTGTTTTAAAAGGGGTGATTGTTGAGGCTAAGAATGTGAGAAATGTGTCTCCTGTATCCCAGAGATTATACATCTCATAAGGAGTGACCTTTATCTTTGACAACTAAATCTAGTCCCAATGCAGTCTTTGTTAAATCCGTTCTCTCTGAATTAGTAGGAATTACTATAATTGCCTTGATATCTATGGACCACGGTAATAAATTTTCAAGTTTCATGATCATTCATTCTTCATTTTTTTCACCAAAAATGCATAACAAAGTTGACCTCAAAATACAGCTTGGCTTAGTTGATATGAAATTAGCAAAGAAAAAAACAAAATGGCTAATTAGTTATGCTTCCATCATTAGTTCCTAGAAATAAGTTTCCCTCAAGATTTTAGTAGGGCTCCTTCCTTCCTTCCTTTCCTTCCTTCCTTCCTTCCTTCCTTCCTTCCTTCCTTCCTTCCTTCCTTTCTATATTTCTTATACTCTGCTTTTCTGTATATCTCAAAACACATTTATATCAAAAACTGAAAAGTTGGTAGATCTTCAGCACGAAAGGTTTTACCAAGTTTGGAAGTTATTTTCCATTGGTAGAGAAAGTCATGTGCAGGCAGAAAATAGTTTTACCAACTAAACTTGAACTGTAAAACATCTTTAGCAGTATTTATGTGTTTGCATACTTAAATACAACTCTGAAACTCTTTGAGACAACCATAAATATAGACTTACCAGATTAAAAGAAAGTGTTTTAGTTTATGAGCATACTGTATTTGACTTGGTCGTGTTATCTCAACTCCATTTTGGTGCATTATCGGGGGTTCGAAAATTTAAAGATTTTAACATTGCTTAAACATTTGCTTTTGTGGAAATGTATCATTTCCTTTTCTAGATATAATAAATATGAAATATCCCATCTGGGCTGAATGCCAGGGAGGCACCATGCTTAAGTAATAAGCCCAATTATCTTGCTAATAAACAGCAACTAGAAATTGAACTCCTGTTGGCAGATATATAGGATACTTAAACACTAAGTGGGCTTAATTAAACTCTAAAAGGAGTTACACTGCAAACAAATATAATAATAAATCATCACACAAATATTAAGGATAGCAATTATCTAATTTCCCTCTCTTTTTAGATAATGAAGTTTATGGTTTCGAGCTATCCTGAGGACAGGGTATCAAAAATAGTAGAGAGCTTACCCCCACGGATTGCCTGAG
Source organism: Muscardinus avellanarius (assembly GCF_963383645.1). Classification (NCBI taxonomy): domain Eukaryota; kingdom Metazoa; phylum Chordata; class Mammalia; order Rodentia; family Gliridae; genus Muscardinus; species Muscardinus avellanarius. The sequence continues at coordinate 3,938,097 of NC_137808.1, forward strand.
ATTTAAATGTCAGATTCCACACAGATAAAAGATAAATGTGATGATAAATATTTCATTCCCAGCACCGAGGGATATAAATTGATATTCTCAAACACGGTATATAAATAAATATTTGTATTATGTTAAGTAAACATTTGTACTATGTCACATCTAATTGGGGTCTGGGGGCTGCGGTTCAAGACAACTGAGATGGTTCAGGTGAGGGGCGCACATCAGACAGAATTTACCATCAATTGACTATGTTTACATGCAGAAGTTTGGTTGATTTTATATCACTTATTTTCTAATTACTTTGAAGCAATGGGCCAAGTACAAGCCTGTTTATATGAGGAAACTGAGAATTCTTATAAACTACAGCTCATTCTGTTCAAAGTCATTTGAGGGTTTTTATCTGTAATCATTATATTCGAATGGGAGTCTGAATTTCTAATTACAAATGGTGTACAGGATTTAGGTCTCCATTCTTTTTTTTCCTTGATAATATGTAGTAAAATGGAATTGAAAAGGTATGCTTTCAACAGAGTTCAAAGCAATGGACAGTGTAGTGTAAAAATAACCATCCAAGCTATTTTATAATACTTGATAAAAACAAATCATCAAACTTCAAGGAACAATAGATATGCCACTCATGAGTCTTTCTAGATGAAAAATAGAAAGAAAAAAGAAACTTAGTAGGTAAAACCAACCTTAGAGGTAAAAATCAAAGTGGACCCCCCAAAATAGAGAATTTGAAATTTTTGTGATCCAATCAGCACTAAAAATGAGCATATTGGCTGTGGAAATATAGCAGTCAGGCAGTTCATGATGGCGCACGCTTGTAATCCCAGGACTTGGGAGGCTGACACAGGAGGATCCCAGATTCTCCACCAGCCTCAGCTACTTAGTGAGGCCCTCCACAACTTGGTGACACTCTGTTTCAAAATAAAGAATAAAAAATAGGGTTGGGCCGGGCGTGGTGGCGCATGCTTGTAATCCCCACGCTTGGGAGGTGGAGACAGGAGGATCACGTTGGTTCAGAGCCAGCCTCGCTGGCTTAAGAGACCCTGTTTCCAAATAAAAAAATACAAAATAGGTCTGGGTAGAAGGGCTTCCAGGAACCCCAGTGCCACCAAAAAAAAAAAAAAATAGGGTTGGGGGTATAGCTTGGAGGTAGAATGCCCCTGGGTTCCGTCCCCCCTCCACCAAACTCATACTACTATATATATATATATATATATATATAGATAGATATAGATATAGATATAGATATATATAGATATATATAGATATATATAGATATATATAGATATATATAGATATATATATAGATAGATATAGATAGATATAGATATATATAGATAGATATAGATATATATATAGATAGATATAGATAGATATAGATATATATATATAGATAGATAGATATAGATATATAGATATCAGAATAAATGTTTTCAGCAACTTTTTTTTTTTAGGTCTAGGGATG